>NW_025190295.1:0-3352 GCF_004010195.1 Chiloscyllium plagiosum
ACATCACAGAAGGAAGCTATTTAGCGCATTGTATGTCCATGCACATAGAACATTACAGCTCAGTACCTACAACATCATTCAGCCATGCCGACAGATCCACCGACCTTTCTGCCAACCGTACATTTACTAACCCATCCTTCTATACCCTCATTAAGGTCATTTTCAGAAGGACAAACAACAGTCACTCCAAAGCAGATCCTTGCAGTATACCACGAGCAACTAAACTCCAGGATGAACATTCCCCATCAACTACCACCTTCTGTCTGATTTCAGCGAGCCGATTTGTGATCCAAACGCTAAGTCACCCACAATTCCACGTCTCCATATTTTCTGGGAGAAAGTAAGGACTGCAGATGTTTGAGATCAGAGTCGGGAATGTGGTGCTGGAAACGCACAGCAGGTCAGGCAACATCCGAGGACCGAGGATAAAATGAAGACTGCAGATGCTGCAGACCAGAAAACTGATTCCTGATGAAGGGCTTACAAGAGAAACATCAACTTGCATGTATCTTGGACGCTGCCTCATCTGTTCTGCTTTTCCAACACCACACTCTCCATATTTGGTCAATAGCCTACCATGGGGGACCTTATCAAAAGCTTCACTGAAATCCATATACCCCACTTTACCCACATCCACCTGTTTGATTACCTTCTCAATGAACTCGGTAAGATTTGTGATGCATGACATAAACTTCACAAAACCTTGTTGACTATTTCTAATCAAATGATTCATTTCTAGATGATAGTAAATCCTATCTCTTATAATCCTTTCCAACACTTTACGCACAACCGAAGTAAGACAGGTATATAATTACCAGGGTTGTCTCTTCTCCATTTCATGAGCAAGGGGACAATGTTTGCTGTTCTCCAATCTTCAGGCACTGTTCCTGTAGATAATGGCGATGTAAAAGTCCGAACAAATGGTTGCATAACCTCCTCTCTAGCTTCTCAGAGAATCCTATGGTAAATCCCATTAAGCCCAGGGGACTTATCTGCTTTCACACTCTCCAGAACTGCTAACATCTCCACGTTATGAACTTCAATCCTGTCCAGTCTAATAGCTTGTATCTCAGTATTGGCCTTGACAGCATTTTCTTTTTCCATTGTGAATACTGATTCAAATATTAATTTACAGTCTGTCCTATCTCCCCAGACACCACACACAACTTAACACTACTGTCCTTGGTTGCCATTAGTCTTCATTTGGTCATTCTTTTATTCGTGACATACTGATAGAAAGCTTAAGGGTTTTCCACAATCCTACTTGCCAAAGACTTCTCATGTTCTCTCCTGGCTATTCTTAGCTCTTTTTTTTAAGTCATTCCAGACTAACTTGTAACTCTCAAGCATCCGAACTGAGCCTTCACGTTTCATCTTTACATAAGCCCCCTTCTTCCTCTTGACAAGAGATTCAACTTCTTCAGTAAACCACAACATCCTCACTCGACCACTTCCTCCTTTCCTGACATGTAAAAACTTATCAAGGACATACAGTAGCTGTTGTTTGAAAACGCTCCGCACTTAAATTGCACCCATCCTCTGCAGCTTCCTTCCCCATCCTATGCATCCTAATACCTTTCCTAATCGCATCATAATTGCCTTTCCCCCAGCTATAACTCTTGTCCTGCGGTATACACCTGTCCCTTTCCATCGCTAATGTAAACATAACTGAATTGTGGTCGCTATCAGCAAAGTGTTCACCTACCTCCAAATCTAACACCTGGTCTGGTTCATTACTCAGTACCAAATACAATTTGGCCTCGGCCCTTGTTGGCCTACCTACATACTGTGTCAGGAAACCATTCTGCAAGCATTGGACAAAAACTGACCTCTATAAAATAATTGAACTGCAGCATTTCCAGTCAATATTTGGAAAGTTAAATTCTTCCATAACAACTACTCTGTTATTTTTGCTCCTATCCAGCATCATCTTTGTAATCCTTTCCTCTACATCTCTGGAACTTTTCAGACGGCAATAGAGAACTCTCAACAGGATGTCCTCTCCGTTTTTGTTTCTAACCTCTTCCCATACTATCTCAATAGGCAAGTCCTTATCAAGCATCCTTTCTACCAACGTAATGCTGTCTTTGATTTTCAATGCCACCCCACCCTCCCCCACCCCGCCCCACTTTTAGTACCTTCCTTGTTCTTATTGAAGCGTCTAAACCCCGGACCCTCCAACGATCAGTCCTGTCCCTGCTCTATTTCTCCAAAATGGCCACAACATCAAGCTGTACAACTGCACAATTTGGAAACAGGGATGTTAAACGAGGGTGAGTTGGATAGATCAGAAGACAGCATGGGGGAGATAGACAGGAACGGACAGAAAATGGAAGTTTTATTTAGAAATTCTCACGGACGGCAAGGTCTTTATCTATTGCCGTACCGTTTGAGCACTGTGCGGATACTGGCTGTGGTCCTAGAGCATTTATCGCCAATAATATCACAGAGCTGAGTTTCTGACAGTTAAACAGAGTCCAAAAGGCCAAGTGAATTTTTTTTTCTCCACTGTGAGAAGGTGATTTAATTTAAACAGACTGGGAGAACAGCAGCAGGAACTGAGTACCCCTTCAATACTGAGATACTGCGCCAGAGAATCTCTGTGAGTGATCCAGAGAATCTCTGGATCACTCACAGAGGGGAAATCAGCATCTCAGGGTGGGCCAAATAATGATTGAGAAAGATTGCACACCACTTTCGTGGTTTTGTAATACACATTTCAATTTCAGGAGCTCAATATCATGAGTGTACCTTATTTCTTTGTACTTCCCATAATTTAGTACGGACAGAAAATCATTTTGTCACAGTATTTTGTGTTCAATAAACAAATTTTACTCCTCATTCCTCACTTTAGATGTATCCTTGAATCTTTTCTTCATATGAGTTGTAAAGAGTGACATTCCAATACTGATGACTGAGGAATATTATTGTCCCTTCCTCCAGTCTGAACTGCCATGTCCCCCAATTCTCTCTGTTTTCTGTCTTCTCCACAATACCATATTCACACTGTAATTGAAGTCCAGTAAATGACACTTCATCACTGTTCACTAACATCGATAACATCAATAGTACAGGCCTCATCTGCCTCTCTCTAAACCTGGAATAACAATCTGAATTGCATTTGTCACGTTCAATTCTCTGTTATCCATGCCATTTGACTGTTACAACCCTACCCTTCTCAGACATACATTCGCCTCAGATTATGAATTATAAAAATTGTTTAATTGAAATTCTGATGCTTCATTAATAGTTCCAGGATGCATGTTTCCATTTATAATCAGAGACGCAAGTTTACATTCTGATAAACTTATGGCATTATTCCTGCATCTAAGACAGATTGAATGGTTACACT
>NW_025190296.1:0-3352 GCF_004010195.1 Chiloscyllium plagiosum
GGAACAAACAAAACTGAAGGTGTGTGATAGAATGAAAGGCAGTTGTGATTAAATTAAAAGAGTGCAAGGAAAAAAGGTTAAAAATCACACAGGTTATAGTCCAACAGGTTTAATTGGAAGCACACTAGCACACTACCACCTGATGAAGGAGTGACGCTTCGAAAGCTAGTGCTTCCAATTAAACCTGTTGGACGATAACCTGGTGTTGTGTGATTTTTAACCTTGTACACCCCAGTCCAACACAGGCATCTCCAAAATAAGGAAAAAGGGGGTATTTTGAGATAGGTAAAGAAACAAAAGATAGATCTAGAGGAGCTGGGAGTGAACAGCAAGACCATTACTGATATCTGCTGTCCAAAACAATCGGAGCAGTCATTCCAAGTTGCAATGTTTGAAATCTACGTTGAATGCAAGAAGGCTGTAAAATGGAAGGTGATGTGACACCAAGGTCCGCTGAAACAATGTGATCACTGACTTACCATAATTAGTACCATGGGAGATCTGTTGTTGGTATAAAAGCATCCTGACTATATGTGTTAGAGGCAACTCACTTCTGCTGCATGTTTCTCTTTGGAGTTCAGCGCGTGAGACACTATTTTCCATCTCAAGCAATCTCTGTAGTTTAATTGTCTATTTGGTCCACAATTATTTTACTCCTCAAAGAATTAAAGTATATTCTGTATCTCCTGGCTCCTTCGTTTTTTCCAGTGGCAGTTGAAGTGGGAGGAGCGAGGACCAGAGGCTCGGAGGGAAGGTAAATCTTAAAAGATTTATAAGATATAAAAGCCTACCTTGTGTGCAGGCGGAGCGCGCACCGAGCAGGAGCGGACATGGGACTGCTGGGTAAGTGAGGCCTTATATTTGAGTGGTTGCTTTACCCAAAACACTACTCGGGTAGTGTCTCCCACCTGTCCTCTAACCAAAATAAAAGGGTCTGTGCACTGGACTGGTAAGGTGAGTAGTTTCTTTATTTTTTTTTGGTTTTCCGGTATTCTCTTGGGAATATAGAATAGTGGGAATGGAGGTTAGGGCAGTTGAATGTTCCTCCTGCAGAATGTGGGGGGTAAGGGTCACCACTAGTGTCCCTGCTGACTTCATCTGCGGGAAGTGCACCCAACTCCAATTCCTTGAAAACTGCGTTAGGGAATTGGACCTATAGTTGTATGAACTTCGGATCATTTGGGAGGCGGGGGGAGGAGGAGGCTTATTGAGGAGTTACAAGGAGGTAGTTACACCTCAGGTAAAAGAAGAGGGTAGATGGGTTACCGTCAGGGGACAGAAAGGGAACCGGCAGGCAGTGCAGGGATCCCCTGTGGCTGTTCCCCTCAACAACAAGTATACCATTTTGGATACTGTTGGGGGGATGACTTACCAAGGGTAAGCCATGAGGCACAGGTCTCTGGCGCAGAGTCTGTACCTGTTGCTCAGAGGGGAAGGGGGAAGAGGAGCAGAGCATTAGTCATTGGGCACTCCATAGTTAATGGGACAGATAGGAGGTTCTGTGGAAACGAGAGAGACTTTGGTTGGTGTGTTGCCTCCCAGGTCCCAGGGTTTGTGATGTCTCTGATTGTATTTTCAGGATCCTTGAGTGGGAGGGGGAGCAACTCCAAGTTATGGTCCACGTAGGCACCAATTACATAGGTAGGAAAAGGGATGGTGATTAAAGGCAGAATTTCAGGAACTGAGGGTGGCTTAGAGCTAGAACAAACAGAATTGTTGTCTGTTTGTGCGTAACCCATGCCATGTTATAGTGAGGAATAGGGAGAGAGAGGAATTGAACACGTGGCTACAGGGATGGTGCAGGAGGGGGGGTTTTGGATTCCTGGATAATTGGGGTTCTTTCTGAGGTAGGTGGGACCTCTTCAAACAGGATGGTCTTCACCTGAACCAGATGGGTACCAATATCCTGGGGCAGAAATTTGCTAATGCTCTTTGGGTGGGTTTAAACTAATTCAGCAGGTGGATGGGAACTGAAATTGAAGTTCAAGTATATGGGAGGTTGAGAAGTCAGAATTAAGATTGCAAGATTGCAAAAAGGCACAAGCAAGCAAGAAGTTGGCTTGAAGTGTGTCGACTTCAACGCCAGGAACATCCAGAATAAGGTGGGTGAAATTGCAGCATGGGTTGGCACCTGGGATTTTGATGTTGTGGCCATTTCAGAGACATCAGTAGAAGAGGGACAAGAATGGTTATTGCAGGTTCTAGGATTTAGATGTTTCAGTAAGAACAGGGAAAGTGATAAAAGAGGGGGAGGTGTGGCATTGTTAGTCAAGGACAGTATTATGGTGGCAGAAAGGACTTTTGAGAACTTGTCAACTGAGGTAGTATGGGCTGAGATTAGAAACAGGAAAGGAGAGGTCACCCTGTCTAGAGTTTTCTATAGGTCTCTGAATAGTTCCAGAGATGTAGAGGAAAGGATTGCAGAGATGATCCTGGATAGGAGCGAGAGTGACAGGGTAGAAGTTATGGGTGACTTTAACTTTCCAAATATTGACTGGAAATACTCTGGTTCAAGTACTTTACATAGTTCAGTTTTTGTCCAATGTGTGCAGGAGGGTTTTGTGACACAGTATGTAGACATGCCAACAAGGGGTGAGGCCACATTAGATTTGGCACTGGGTAATGAACTCAGCCAGATGTTAGATTTGGAGGTGAGTCAGCGCTTTGGTGATAGTGACCACAATTCGGTTATGTTTACTTTAGTGATGGAAAGAGATAGGTATGTAGCATCGGGCAAAGAGTTATTGCTGGGGGAAAGGCAATTATGATGCGATTAAGCAAGATTTAGGATGCATAGGATGGGGAAGGAAACTGCAGGGGACAGGCACAGTTGAAATGTGGAGCTTATTCAAGGACCAGCTACTGCATGTCCTTGATAAGTATGTACCGGTCAGGCAGGGAGGAAGCTGTTGAGCGCGGGAGCCATGGTTTATTAAAGAAGTTGAATCTCTTGTCAAGAGGAAGAAGAAGGCTTATGCAAGGATGAGACGTGAAGGCTCAGTTAGGGCACTTGAGAGTTGCAAGTTAGCCAGGAAAGACCTAAAGACAGAGCTAAGATGAACTAGGAGGGGACATGAGAAGTCATTGGTGGATAGGAGCAAGGAAAACACAAAGGCTTGCTATAGGTATATCAGGAATAAAGGAATGACTGGAGTAAGATTAGGGCCAATCAAGAACAATAGTGGGAGGCTGTGTGTGGAGCCAGAGGAGATGGGGGAGTGCTAAACGAATATTTTTTGTCAGTATTCACAGTGGAAAAAGACAAAGTAGTTGAGGAGAATACTGAGATACAGGCTACTAGACTAGATGGGATTGAGGTGCATAAAGAGGAGGTATTAGCAATTCTGGAAAG
>NW_025190297.1:0-3352 GCF_004010195.1 Chiloscyllium plagiosum
AAAAAGACATAAACAAAGCCTACCCAGCAATAGAAGAAAATCTGAGTCTGATGAGAAAATGATGCAGAATGAAATAGTAAATAAACTATTTTGGAGAAATTATTGGAACTGAAAATAATGGGCATAGAAAACAATCAGCACACATTGACGAAATGGAAAACATATTTGAGAAACTGACTTGTAGATTAATTACAGAAAAAACAATAGCGGCACTGAACTTGGATTTTCAGCAAGAATTTTAATAGAGTCCCCAGCTTAGTGTGCAAAGTAAAAGCACATCGGATAGGTGTAAATATATGACCATGGTGTTAAAATGGGAGTGTTGACAGGAAACAATAAGTAGGAATAAATGGATGGTTTTCAGTTTGGAAGGATCATGAGGCATTGCAACGATTGGTGCTGGGGCCCAGATATTCAGAATACATCTCAAACATCTCGTTGACGGAAACAAATGCAAAGTTTCCAAGTCTGCTGATCGAACAAGGATTTTGAAAAGTGAGGAGGATGTGAAAAAAAAAATGTAAAGGTGTTTGAAACAAATGGAGTGAATGAGTAAATATGTGGCAGAGGAAGAGCACTGTGGATAGATGTGATGTTGTCTACTTTGTTGGGAAACACTAAAATGCCAGCCAACCATTTCAAAAGGGAGTGGTTGTGAAATATCAATCTATAAAGGGAATTTCACTTTTCTTTTGTTATTGTTTGGACAGACATCTGAGTTCCATGCAGGGCAGTGAGTTCTGAAGACAGAAGTCAATACTGGGAATACATTGGCACACAGACCAGTTTACGCAGACCCACCAAGTGGGGAGCTGTAACATTGAAAAGGATCTGGGATTTCCCTGTACACCAGTCACTGAAAGCAATATTGCAGGAGCAGAAAGCAGTTTGGAAGATAAATGGGATGTTGACCCTTATTTCAGGGGGATTTGAGTCCTGGAGTAAGGGTGTCTCAGTGCATCTGTACAGGCCCTTGGCAAGACCTCAACTCGAACATTGTGAGGTATTGTGTGCAGTTTTGGTCTCCGTACCAAATAAAGGACAAACCTGACATTGAGGGAGTGCAACGAAGGATGACCAGACTGATCTCTGGGATGATAGACTTTTTATGGCAGCAGAGTATGGGGCGACTGATCCTGTATTCCATGGTGTTTAGGAAAATTAGTGGAGATATCAGTGAGATATATAAAACACTGACAGGGTGAGATATATTGGAAGCAGTGATGATAATTCCCCTGGCTGGGATGTCTAAAACACGGTGCCACAGTATTAGGTACAGGCAGGTCACAATGCATTTAGATAAGAATAAATGTCTGCACTCAGAGACTGGTGAACCTGGTAATTCTCTCTCACATAAAGCTGTGGACGACAAGGCACTGAAGACTAATAAGGATGTCTAGACACCGAAAGGATGGGGGAGAGAGCAGGAGTATGGTGTAGAAATAAAGAGTCACCCATCATTATATTGAATTGCATAGCAAACTCGACAGACAAAAGGGACTACCGCAGTTCCTGTTTTATAGCTTCACAAGGTTAATCACATTAAGGGATGTGTGCAGTGTGTGGAGAAAGTGCATTGAGGAGATGTTCAGACATTAACTAGAATGGGGCAGGCTCAATGTGGTGTATGGCCTATTCCATTCCCGACGTTTCTGAGCGGTCTGTGGGAAAGATCTGTAGATGTTGTCACAAGTTCACAGGTGTTGCGAAGGAGGTCTGTGCAGGGTCAACAGGACTGTGTTTCCCGTTCCCTTTTCCATACTGAGACTGGGGCTGGGTGTTCTGTCCAGTTTTATCGCTTAAGACCTCGGAGCAATTTGATTAAATAGAGTGTCTTGCTTGGCCTTTTCAGAGACCATTGAAGAGTTTATCACATGTCTGTGTGTGGAGTCACTTTTAGGTCAGACTAGGAAGGCACGGGAGACTCACTTCCTGAAAGTATAATGGAAAAGCAAATTGGTGTTTACAATCGACATTGACTTCAAGGTCACTCTTACTGACACCAGATTTGAGATCTCGATATTTTATTAATTGTTTTTAACTTCCACCAGCTGCCAAAGCATTAGGCTTGTCTGGATTATTAATCCAGTGACTTCCAAAACAGCACCATCTCCTTTTGGGAACCGATCGGAAACGACACTGAGCTTGTAATGTCTGTGCTGCTTGACAGCTCTGTCAAAAAGAACTCCCAATTTGACTAGCGTGATGAGACTGAGAGGGTTGTAATTGGTCAGATTGTAATTATTCCCCGCTTAGGAAACGGGCACACTGAGTAATTTTCCACATTGCCAGGGAGATGTCAGAATTGGTGCTAGAATGAAACAGCTTCCCAAGGGACACGGCTTGTGCAGCACAAGTCTTCAGTCCTATTGCAGGAATGGTGTGAGGGCTCATTGCATTTGTCGTATCTGCTGTGTCCAGCTGTTTCTTCATGCCATGTCCAGCGAATTGAATTGGTTGAAGACTGGCCTCTGATTCTGTGGGCATCATGAAGACGGCGAGTTGAATCATCGACTCAACACCCCTGGCTAGGATGGTGCAAATACTATTTCCTTGTTTTTTTTTACACTGATGTGAAGAGCTGATCCATTAACAGAATGAGAATAATTGTGGAGCCCTCTCCACCAGTTAGCTATTTAAACGTCTATCACGATTTTTGGCCGGATGTGGACGGCTGCAGATGTTTCATCTGGGTGTCTTGACCTTGTGATAATTTCTCTCTTTCTACCATATGAATTGGTGTCATCTGATTTGATAGGATTCATTGTCGAATGTATCTAAGTCGAGTGAAGATCTTTGTTTATATACAGTTCTGGCAGATCATAGTGAGAATTGGAGCTGCCGTTTTTTAGTGACATGGAGAGGCCGAAATTTAAAAGTCTACTACAGCTGTCTGTTTCTGAAGAGCCACAAAATAGTCAGACATTAAAATAGATTGCTTCAGCATTAGTGACGAAAGGGTCCTTGAGAAGGGAATTATTCCAAAGCAAAAGAAAGGATAATCTGATTCGCAAGATTCTGAAACATGCCAACATCGTGATAAAGAACGTTCTTTTCTTTAAAAAAATTGATGATTTGTAACGGAACACAGATGAAAGAATGAAATTGTAGCACAAAAACTCTGAAGAATCACTACAAAAGGTAACTTATTCTGATCTCAGTAAGGATTCTTTTCAGCTACAAAAAGAGCAACTCAACAGTAGCTCGCTGCGCCTTTGAAACTAGTTACAATAGTAATACGTTCGAGTTAAATGTTTGGTAAATAATCATGGACACAGATTTCAACATAATTATAAAACCTTAAAGAGATGCCTGGCAAGTCTTGTCGAATTCGCTAAGAAAAAGGTTAACA
>NW_025190298.1:0-1421 GCF_004010195.1 Chiloscyllium plagiosum
TTCCATGTAACATCTGCATTGCCCTCATCAATATTTTTAGACACCATTTCAAAAAACTCCACTGACTTTCTCAGACAGTATCGTCCCCTCCCAAATCCGTGAGGATTGAACCAGGATGATCCTTACCTTTGTAAGTGTTGATTCATCCTCAGAATTGTTTCCAATAATGTCCCTCCCCCTGCTGTCAGACTATCTGCTCTGTAATTACCTGGCCTATCCCTGCTGCTCCTGAACAAAGGAACCACATTAGTGATCCTCCAGTCATTCAGCACTTCATCTGTGACCAGAAAACTATTAAATATATCCACTAAGGCCCCAGCAACCTCCTCCCTTACCTCCCATAACAGCCTGGGATACATTTTATGGGGCACTGGGGATTTCTCCAGCTTTATGCCTATGAAAACTTTTAATACCTCCTCCGTATTAATCTTAACATGTTCTCGAACCTCATCATCCCAACTAAAATCTCTGGCTCCTGTGTGAATACAGATGAGAATTATTCATTGAAGACCTCACCTACATGCACAGATTGTCTCTTTTGTTTCTAACAGGCCTCACTATTTCCTCAGCAATCCTCTTATTCTAAACATACTGATAAAATACCTTGTGACTTTTCCTTAATAGTATCTGACAAGGATATTTTATGGTCATTGTGTGTCCCTCATTTCTAAGGATATCCTTGCAGTCCCTATACTTTTGAATGGCTTCACCTGGTTTTATTGCATTGTGTTTTCTTTATCAAACTCACGATGTCGCTTGATCAGTAATCACTGGATTTGCTGCCTTTACTGCTTGATCAGTAATCACTGGATTTGCTGCCTTTACTACTCCCTCGTCAGGAACACACTGGCCCTGAATTCTCACTGTATCACTTTAACATACTCCCACTTTCCAAATATGGACAAACTGCAGATAGTCTTCCCAGTATATGTTTGCCAGATCCTCTCTAATGATCGCAGTACTGATAAGAGACTCAGTTGTGAGGGGGACAGACAGGAGACTGTGTGGCTGCAGAAGAGATCCCAGGTGGTGTGCTGCCTCCTGGGAACCAGGGTCAAGGATGTCTCTGAGCGGTTACTGAACATTCTGAAGGGGAGGGTGAATAGCGAGCGGTCATTGTGCACATCAGTCCACATGACAGAGGTAGATAATGGAATGGGGTCCTGTGAAATGAGTATCAGGAGTTAGGTACGAAGTTAAAAAGCAGGACCTCGAGGGAAGCGATCTCCAGATTGCTCCCAGTGCCACCTGCCCCAGTGAGGATAGAAATAGAAAGATAGGCCAGATAAATGTGTGGCTGAGGAGCTGGGGGGGCGGGTGTGGGGGTAAGGTTTGGATCATTGAGATCTCTTTTGATGTAGAGGTGACCTATACAAGATGACGGGTTTGACTTGAACCAGAGGGACGCCAGTATCCCGGCG
>NW_025190298.1:1495-3353 GCF_004010195.1 Chiloscyllium plagiosum
TGTTGAATCTGCTTTCTCACAACAGATACTGACAGAACTACTGAGCATTTCCAGCAACTTCTGGATTTGTCACCGATGTTGATTGCATATTAATAAAAACGTGTGCAAAACGGAATTGAAAAAAAAGCCGAATTTAATCTCTCAAGAGAAAACTAATTATTTGGTCGTTCAATGATCCCTGTAAAGGTTCATTTCATTATTGCTGTTCGGTCAATGAACATCATTTGTTCACTTTCCCAGTCCATGAATAAAGGAGGTTTTTACATCTTTTTTTATATCAGAAAGCTTGGAAACGTTGCACATTTACTCTTTCATATGGGAATGTGATAACATCTCATTCTTTCATGTCAGTCCAAGAACAGAGAATTATTCAAAAAAATGCACACACATGCACACATATAAACGCACATGCGTACACACATAGACACACACACACACATTGGAAAGAAGGATTTAGGTAAAGGAAGGATGAGAGAAAATGGGGCTTTTTTGGAACAAAAAAGGCTATTATATGAACTTACTAAGTTGATCAAATTTATGGAAAGCTATGCAAGGCGGATAAAAGTTATTGTTATGAAGGTGTAGAGATATATGTTACATTTAAGAGAGACAGGAAGCTGGCACAAAGTGTTCTGAAAGATGTTAAATGTAACATTTTACTGTGAAATCAATAGCTGAGTTGCCACGAAACGAAAACCAATTCAACTTCCGCCAGTTTAAATTTTGCACCAACACACTGAAATCAATATGAGTTTGAAATACTTGGTGACTTCAAAATCAATGAAATGGTCCAATGTTTAGAGGTATAAAACTGGACATTTTGAACATTTATGGGGAGAACTGCCAAGGACATCCAGAAAGATAGACTGCAAGTTGAAGGTCTTTCTGAAAGGTACCTGTCTATAAGAGGTTTACACAGCAGATCATCGATGTCAATCGAGAGAAAACTCTACAGAGGAAAGTATGCAAAGGAGACACGACAAATTTGACTGGTTTTGAAACGTGATAATTTTTTGTAAACCTTCATCGGTTTTTTTTGTTTGATCGGACCAGTATTGTAGAGTGGGAGGTCAAAGATACGTTCAACCGAAGGGAGTTCTAAATAGTTGTTTGTTTTATTATTCTGTGTTGGACTTAATTAACAAAATTGTTAATTTTACTTTAAATTGTGACCTCTGTAAATGGATCTTTGTGTTTCGAAATTTAACAGATTATGGCATGAGGTGAACTTTTTCTGTGTGGCTGGTTTAAATTAGGAGAGGGGTTCACCCTGTGTCGTAAGAGCTTGGGGGCTTTCGTCCAAGATATGAACCGGTTTAGACAGATCCAGATTGAGGTTTGAGCAGATTTGAATAGATTTGAGGGATGAAAAGAAAACAAAGTATGTTTAAACATTTGCACGTTCGTGTCTGAGATCTTTAAATAAAACGTCAGTGAGACAACTTGTTTAATTCCGATGGCTTGTATTTGTTTAAATTAAAAGTGAGAGAAATGGCTTTTTAAAAAGTTAAGATGGTTTTGAAGATGATTCTCAAATATATCACTAAATCTTAGAAGGAAAGATAAAGACCAAACCTTTAGAATTAGCAAGGAAGTTAGATTTAGATTTACCCAAGGACAAAAGTAAAGCTGAAATTTTCTGGGAATTTCTGACATACTAAGGTGTGCCAAAACACAGAAAAGTGCAGTAGAGTGAGAAAAAAACCTGAAACTATAATTGAGGACAATGCAGTTTAAAAATAAACAACGGGAGAGAAAGAGAGAGAGAGAGAAGAAACAGAAAGCAAGACAGAACAGAGAGAGAGAGAAAAAAAGAGAGAAGGAAAGGTTCTTACCTGACCATAAAGAGAGAGAATTT
>NW_025190299.1:0-3354 GCF_004010195.1 Chiloscyllium plagiosum
GAAGCTATTTTCCCTGGGGCATCAGCTCCTGAGGGTTGACATTATAGAGATTTAGAAAATTAGCAAAGGTATGGATAAGGTGAGTACCCAATGTATTTTCTCTGGGGTAGGGGAGTTTAAGCCGAAACAACACAGATACAAGGTGAGTTTAGAATGATTGATAAGGGACTGAAGGGGCAATGTTTTCGTGCCGAGCTTGATGTGTGTATAGAACAAGCTGACAGATAAGTGATGGAGATTGGAACAATGATAACATTTAAAAATCATCTGGATGGAAATATGGAAAGGAAGGATGTGGAGTGATATGTGCCAAATACTGGCAAATAGGATGATATTAATTTAGGATGTCTGGTCGTCATTTACGAGTGGGATGGAAAGGTCTGTTTTTGTAATGCTTAACTATGACTTTATGACAAACATCGATGCACGTTGATACATTTCCAGGCAGAAGTGAACGAGGGTGAGAAACTATCGAAAGAGCTAGGAACAAATGGAGTAGTGAGTATCAACCCTTCATGCTGTCCAACGTCTAAATTCCTGTTTGTCTCTGTTTGAATTCTCCCTTACTGTCTCTCTCAATCTTGGTCCTTCTTTCTCCCTGTCTCTCTGGCCGCTCTCCTTCATTTTCTCTGTCCTTCTGTCTCTCGCTGCTCCTATGTCTCTGACCCCACTCTCTCCGTTTCTTGTCTCTGTGTCACTTTCTCCCTCTCCGTCTTTCACTTTCACCCTGTCTTTCTCCCTTTCCCTTTTTGTCTCTTTCAGAGCTACGTGTATCTCCGTGGCCGTATCTCCAAGAAATCGGTTCTCTGACATTTTGGACTGTATCCTGTGGCACTCTCTCTTTTTTGCTCTCTGTCCATCTTGTCATCAACGTCTTAGATTTTTTTAATTTCCAACCAAATGAATTCAACCTTATTCTACATAGATACAACATCATCTCTCACCACGGCTCTGATGTCATTCTTAATTATGAGAGCGTCACCACTGTATCTCCGTGGCCGTATCTCCAAGAAATCGGTTCTCTGACATTTTGGACTGTATCCTGTGCCACTCTCTCTTTTTTGGTCTCTGTCCATCTTGTCATCAACGTCTTAGATTTTTTAAATTTCCAACCAAATGAATTCAACCTTATTCTACATAGATACAACATCATCTCTCACCACGGCTCTGATGTCATTCTTAATTATGAGAGCGTCACCACTTCCATACCTTTGTGTCTGTCATCCTGCATAGTCTGATAACCCTGGATATTTAACTCCCATTAGTCATTATCCTGCACACATGCACACCTGCTGATTTCCTTGCATTTTTCCATCTTACTTTCTGACAGTTTCCCCTTCCCTTCCCCCAGATTCACTAGGTTGAAGTCTAAGTGAACATCATCGTCATCCTTTCGCCAGAACATTTGTTCCAGATTGGTTCAGTTAGAGACCGTCCCATTGGTAGAGATCCGACATGTTCCATAACTAATACCAATGGTCCATGAACTGGAACCCCTCTGACCCAAAGCACTCCTTAGGCCAAGTGTGTACTTCCTTAATTTTTTCATCGCTGAGCCAATTTGCACGTGGCTCACAAGGTAATCCAGGCATGTTCAACCTTGAGGAGATGTTTCTTAATTTATTTGATTTGCTTGATAATCCCCAAACAATTGATCCTTCCTAGCCTTTACTATGTTGTTTGTCTCAACGTAAACCACAACATATTGCTCCTTTCTCTCCTCAATACTTTTGTGGAGTTGCCATCGTGAACACCTGAGCACTTTATTAACTGTACAGTCACTGCGAGATGATTTCAATTAACTCGATAAATCCAGATGCCTTCATTTTTCTGTTAAAACTCAAATCCACTGATCAAACTAAACTCTGAAAATTGCGGAGTGTATGAGTTACTGTTTTAGCCGACTTATCCGAGACTGAGAGGACGGGTGTGTTGTAACACAAATTAAATTTGAAGAAATAATGTGGCGTTTTACATCATGTATTGAAATGTGGAGAATATTAATTATTTTTATACACCAAGGATTGTTGAAAGGATTCCTGCATGTTTTATAATACGTTACCTCTTACTCATTGTAATCAGTGTTTACACAGCTGCCTTCGCAAGCGAGCAACGCAGGCCAGCAATAACCAAATTTTCTTGCGAGCAGATGTGGAGATCTACAGGACAGGTCCAGGCTAATCAGCTCATTCGGTCAGCATCGGCAATCCATCAAATGAACTGCTTGAATCCATTTTCCAGCATTTGGTCCGTAACCTTGTACCCTTTAGCTGATAAACACTGACACAAGTACCAGCAAGGATTACAATCGATCCGATTCAAAACTAGTAGGTATTGTTTAGACGATATAATGTGGTCTGGTCTAACGTAGGGTTACAGTTCAACATATACACCAAAGGAGTGAGGAGGAATCGACGGCCTATCCACAAGTATTGATGGATCAAATCAGCACACAGGACACCATCATCAATTCAAGAGAATAGGAGGAGACGACAACATCGTTTAGATCATTGAAAATAAGGTTAGCCTTTATAGGGGATACTGATTGCCGCTAGGAATGTGTAGTATACACTTTCTAAATCCTGGAAAATAAATGGTTTGTCAATTGCCCCTCATAGGTTGAAAATATGATGTCATAGTTCAAAAGGAAATGGGTCTGCAGTATCCAAATTTTCGATGCCTCTTCCATTTGTGGGTTAGTCGCTGATATCCCCACTCCAACTCGATGTTTGATGCTGTTTCCCGTTTTGGATTGCTGACCCGACTAGAAAGGCCGATGGCTGGGGTGTTGGAGCCTTAGATCCCAAGAAGACAGAAGAAAGCAAGGAAACCTGCGAAATTAGGAAAAAATGGAAGACAAGAATGCAAAAGAAGGGTTCGGTGAACAGTTGACGAAAAGTGTACGGAATATTTGGAGAGAAGGGGTCGGATCACTGGAATTTGCAAACGTCTCTGCAGATAATAAACATATTATGCCTGATGATATTCACTTTCTTTCTTCTCATCAGTTGCTAACAGTCTTTAAGCTAATTTTGGAGAGAAAGGTCAAAGAGGTGTCTTCAGTTCTGTGGAAGCAAAAACGACGATTCCTCAGAGCTCTGTTTGTATGCAACATGGGAAAGGATGCTGGAACAGTATCCACTCAACACTCTGGCTCTCCCACTCAGGTTCAGTAGTGTCATACACTTTGTGCGATAATAATTAGTTGCAAAATTGATGATAATTCTAGCCATGTCCTTCCCAATATATACTTTCAACCTTGTAAAACACAATCAATTATGGACTTTTTTTTATGCACGACCTTATGTTCATGATGAAATTAGAATACTCGTCAGACATTGTTATCAGGCCATG
>NW_025190300.1:0-3354 GCF_004010195.1 Chiloscyllium plagiosum
AATATAATCAATACGTCCAGCTTCTGCCAGGACGTGGAGCAATGTCCACACCTCAGTCTCATCAATGACTTTGCAAAGTTTGAAGAGTAATTGGTGATACTAGGACAAACAATACCTGAAATTCTTCAGATAATTCATCTGGACCGTTTAGTCATTACAAGGTGTTATTCATAAGTGCAACTGTCATTATGGCGTCCAGAGGTTTCTCAAGATGCAACGAAATATTTGTTTTTAAAAAGTGAAAAGGGCTAGGAGTCAAACAGCAGCATTTTGAAGACTAATTGCAGTTAGATACCATGCAGACGATTAAAAGCAAAGGTCATATCGACTGGAAGTTGTCGCAAAATACCCACGAAGTTGTGGATCAACTTGAAGGTTTCAACCTTCATGCTGGTGATTGTTGCTTTCAACGTTTTGTGATATAATAAATATGAGAGACAGAAGAAAGAACTGAATTTGTCATGATTACTAAAACTTCAGAAGACTCTGAATCCCTCCAGTGTGGAGACGGATCTTTCAGTCCAGCAAGTCCACACCGACCCTTCAGGGTTACCCACCCAGACCCTAACCTATGCACCGCTGAACACTGTGGGCAATATAGCATGGCCAGTTCACCTGAGCTGCACATGCTTGTGCTTGGGACAAAACCTGAGCACAAGAAATAAACCTATCCAGACACGCAGAGAATGTGCGAACTCCACACAATCACCCGAGGTTCGAAGTGAATTTGGGTTTCACTGTGAGGCAGCATTACTAACCACTGCGCCACGGCGTCACCCACAATATAGCTGCAAGTAGATAAATAGCTTTCTGATATTCCTGAGTAATAAGTTCAAGCAAAGTTGAGTAGTCCCCACGTTTCCGGGATAAATCATTTGGTAATGGTTTTCTACCAACCCCAGATCATAAGAGTTGGATATCCTCTTCCACCATTTCCTTTCTTGTGGAACCATGGATGAGACGCGTGTATTTCGTTGACCTTGAGCGCCATCTGCTGTTCTTGTGGAGAAAGAAATGTTTTTACTGTTTTCCGTGACAACCGTCATCGACTTTCAGTTGCGAGCTCAACTTTAGTAACCCAATTCCAGTGCATTTATATCTACTTTTTTAAAATATGTCTATTCTCATTGTAATCGACGCGGCCACTCTGCATAACGTAAACAAAACAGTATCTGATTTTGTTACATACAGCAGTTTCCTGTTGCCTTCAGGAGGCTTTTGTTGAACTGCTCCCTCTCTCTGCGTCACTGTGAAGACTCCAGGCGCAGTAATACACGGCTGAATGATTCGCTTGAAGGCTGGAGGACTTCAGCTTAAACACAGAAGCACTTGGTCGCTCAGCGCTGAAACCGTCCACTGTCCCGTCTGGAATCACATACTGTGTAGTACTGGAGTAAAACAATAGCTGAAGTTCCTTCCCTGGATATTGTCTATACCAGTACATGTAATCATCACTGGCTACCTCAACCATACACTTCAGTTCCACACTGTCGCTAACAACTTTGGAAACATATGGGGGAGTCTGGTGGACAGTCACTGAGTTCACGTCTGAGGAAGAGATGGAGAGAAAGAATGTCAATCAAGTGTTTGGAGAACGTGAAATAAATTAAACAGATAACGTTATGAAAGGAAATAATAAGATATCACTTACATCGAAACAAAATCATGAGACACACTATCAGATGCATCTTTTACTTCAAGTTTTCTTGTCGCCGAAAAAGAGCCAACCGGAGAAAATCCAATCACTTTAAAACGAAAACTTTCAAATGACTTAGAAAATGTAAAGGGATACGGAAGTGATGCAGGTTTGAACAATGTACCCCTCCCACTTAGTCTGAAAATCCCACCCCTCTCTCTCCATGATTGGCTGAAGGAAAGCAGTTAAGAGCAACAGATGTCAAAGGAGACAGAGATAATGAATGTTGGTGGACAAAGCAGGGGCAGATAGTTTAACGTGGACATAGAGTCATAGTCAGAGAGATGGAAGCAGATCTTTCGGTCTAACTCGTCCATACCGACCAGATATCCTAAAATAATCTAGTCCCATTTCCTGGCACTTGTCCCATATCTCTCAGGTTACCGACGATCTGCCAAAGTAAGAGAAGTCAGTGTAGTACGAACTGTTGAAAAGCGAGCACCTCTGGAGATGTGAATGAATTGCATTGTCTCCCGTCGGAATGCATATGGAATTTATGGATAATTGTAGGATACATCATGAAATCTAATCAAACGTTTGCCTCTATTTCAAGAGAACGGGATTCAACATCGAGGAAGTTTTTGTTGAAAACACTGACCAGATTCCGTCTAGAAAATGTATTTCAGTCCCGGGCACATGCCACAGGGAGGGCGTCTTCGGCTTAGAGGGGGTGCTTAGTGGATTCAGGAGCATGATATGGGGTTTTAAGGATTCAATATCAGCTCAACACAGACGATTCAAAGCGGGACCTCCCACCCAAAGTGCATTGCTTAACCCGAGATAACATCTCTTGTACGTTAATCAATCCTTTAATTATCTAGGGACAAAAAGTTGAAAGGAACCTGGAATTTGTATTTTCATCAGCAGTCTACCTCCTACCTGGTTAAAGATTCAACCAGGGCAGTTAGGTTTAAAGTTGTAAACATCTTAATTTATAAATACTGTGTCTTATACCTCCCTATCAGACCATGCCTGAGGAAGGTGCGGACCTCCAAAAGCTTGCAATTTTAAATAAACGTTTTGGACGATAACCAGGTATCATTTGATTTTTGATCTTGTCCACGCGAGTCCAATTCCGGCATCTCCACATCATGAATAATATTTAGGGTGGGAGCTGGAATAATGAAACTAAGTTAATAATCAGATGGAACCTCATTAGATGGGTGAAGGGGACTCCAGGGTCTCTATGAGGTTTATGATTCCTGTGTTCTTGCTGTGCAATATGTTCAAAGGACACTCTCGGCTGTGCAATTGCTGAAAAAGAACGCCAGCTCCTTGTTTGTTTCTTGCGGTTCTGTTCGCCGAGCTGGGAATTTGTATTGCAGATGTTTCGTCCCCTGTCTAGGTGACATCCTCAGTGCTTGGGAGCCTCCTGTGAAGCGCTTCTGTGTTGTTTACTCCGGCATTTATAGTGGTTTGTCTCTGCCGCTTCCGGCTGTCAGCTCCAGCTGTCCGTTGCAGTAGCCGGCATATTGGGTCCAGGTCGATGTGTTTGTTGACAGAATCTGTGGATGAGCGCCATGTCTCTAGAAATTCTCTGGCTGTTCTCTGTTGGCTTGTCCTATAAGAGTAGTGCTGTCCCAGTCGAACTCATATCCTATAAGAGTAGTGCTGTCCCAGTCGAACTCATAGAACATAGAACATAGAACAATACAGCA
>NW_025190301.1:0-1512 GCF_004010195.1 Chiloscyllium plagiosum
AGATTCAACAGGAGTCAGGGAAACCTACGCAATTATACCGAAAGCCGAATGTTCCCAGTTTTTGTCCTTGAGCGTGTGATAAGGATAAGTGAAATGTAGTATAAAAATAATATGTGCAAGTTGTTCAGCCCCTTACATGCAGCATCTTGCAAAGTGTATTGGGCCCCCTGCAGAGGTTACAGTAAAGTTTTTGCATTCCTCTTGCTCGCATTTGAGTAATGTCGATTTAATTTCCACGACACACGTTCAACAAGTAACCGTCACCTTCTGCACCATGAAGTTGGATGAACAACCTGATGGAACAGCAACATGGTATTTGAGAGAGGTTTAACAAGGAATAGCACATGTGAGGTGCAGACGCTGCTAGGTTCTTAACCTCAGAACTACCTGTTTATTAGGGAGGAACTTCAATAAACGAAGCCACAGCGTCACGTTAACCTAGGAGGGAGGGGTGAGCAGGTTGATCCAATACCTCTTAATGTTTGCAAGAATGACAATGGTCTTGTTTTAGGACTCAGCAATGGAAAACAATTATACATCAAATTCAGGAATCCGTTTCACTTCTCGAACCTGGAACACAGGAAACGCAGAAGGAGATTATTCGAAACTGTTACAGCAGATGTAGAAGGTGGATGTTTCGTGTCTGGATCCTGATAGAGAGTTTCAGGAAGAGGCCAATCAGTGCCTTCGCACTCCAACACAGGACCCATAATAGACCATGCAGGACCTAAATTGTGTTACACAACAACAGGATGAGGCGATTCAACCTTCTAAATGCTGCAACACAAGAACTGGATGAGGCCACAAAGTTATTGAAAATTTTCACACTAGGTTAAGGCTATTCAGCCGATTGAGTCAATTGCACAATAATAGCCGACTGGCATGAAACCATTTGAGGTTTTTTTTATGTGAACAGGAGGGGACAATTCATCCACATTTATGTTCTATGGGAACCGGAGAAGTCCAATCACACGGTTGTTGAGGAGACTGTTCAGTTTCTCCAGCCTGTTATGAAGAAACATGAGGAGACACTTCAGCCACTTGAAACGGTGCACTGCTGCAGCAAGTTTCCATATGTCCCCAGTCCTCTCATGAAGAAAACGCAGAAAGCATTCATGTCTTGAGTAGCTTGGTGAGGAACAGGAGAAGGAAATACAGCACTTTGAGACCATAATATAGGAACAGCAGGACGACATTCAGCGTGTCAAGACTATAATGTAGGAACACCAAGAAACCCATTCAACACTCGAGTGTGTAAAGTAGGAACAGAATGAGTCCAATCAACCACTCATGCCACTTTCATGGCAATTGGAGCTGTACTTTTTGCCGGCTTGTGCCTGTTACACAGGAATTGAAAGTGAATGTGGAGATTATAGAAAGTGAAGAACTTTGAATAACCAATTTCAGAAGGGAATGAAAAGTAGTGAGCAAATTATTGGAATTGAAGTCAAATTGGAAGATTCTGTTAGTAAGGTGATTATCAAAGTCAGCCCTTAATCCATCCTAAACAAA
>NW_025190301.1:1994-3354 GCF_004010195.1 Chiloscyllium plagiosum
CCCATACTCACTCTGTAATTTCAGAGCTTCCATTCTCTGCAGCCTCTGCTCCCTTTGTTGTTCAAGTTACACATCCAGATGCTGTAATTACAGTCTTCATGTTTAATCCAGAATTGGATCACCAAGTCCTCAGGTCTCCCTGAATGTCTGAGACAGCTTACAGCACAACCTCCAGCAAATCATTCCCAACACAACTACTAACTTTTCAATAACAGGAATCAGGCTGAAGCCCACCAGTCACAAGGTAAATGCCTGTTTCTTTAAAATACTACGCCAGGGGCTTCTTCATGTTACTGACCATATTGTCAGCTGAGAAGACAAACATGGGCTTGCGGTGGACAGCTACTGACCAACCTTCAAAGACGTGAGTGAAGCTGCTGCGCACCCTGTCCAACATGGAGCACCACACGACCAACACCGGGAAGTGAACAACAGCCTGACAAACCTCATGTTATTGTTTCTGAGCCTCACGATGCCAGCACTTGATACATTCAGAAGCCAACCACCCAAGGTCAGGGAACGATACAGAGGAACAGAAAGATTCGCGTTAAAGATAGAAAGAGACAATTAAGATAGAAACAGAACATGTTGAAATATGGAGGAAGACACAGGGGAGTACGTCTAATTGGAAAAGTGAGACCTTGATAGATCCAATCACAAGAATAAGAACATTGAATAAAGGCCATGCCTCACAGAACAAACACAGACGGTCTTAACTGAGATAGGTTGACAGCTTAGCATGGAGAGCAGTGCACACGATGCTCGTGCAATTCTTAGTAAGCTAGACTATCTGCCCAGCATGGGGAATATTGAAATCCTTGGACAATATATTCCTGCTATATGGGCAATATATATCTGTTACGCATGGGAAGGTTTGTAGTCCATACTGTAAATCACGGTTTAATGGGGCTCCCAAAAAATTATGTTTCTGTGTGTGTACGACTGAGGCGATAACAGATGTGAAAATCATTGTCTAAGATAGAACACATATGGAGAATATCAGTTTAAATATAAATAACTGCAGGGATTGGGATGATGGACAGAGAGGGGGTGAGAAACAGTTCATGGGCAGATGTGAGGATATGCTTGAGAGTATTAAAGTAAAGGCATTGCCAGACCCAATAACAACATACATCAGTGCGCAAAGGAATGACAGAACGAGGGGAAGTTTTTTGAGAGTTCAGATAAGAGCCGCATGGAATCGACACAGATTTACATCTGCAGGTTTGAAGCTGGAAGTATTAGCAGCTGATTATTGACGTTATTAAGACTGTCTATCATAGCGTAAAGTTCAAATAGCAGATGGGATGAGCCAGTGAAGTATAATCTACATGTGTCAGTAATTACAATTAGGAGTGGG
>NW_025190302.1:0-3354 GCF_004010195.1 Chiloscyllium plagiosum
GTACCCGCAGTTCTGAGGGTTCAGAGATACAGAAAAAAAAGCACATAGTGGTAACGACAATGCCGGAGGTCTGGATACCCGTACTGAGCAGTTCAGTGGTAATCACCGTGCTGTGGGTCTGGAGTCTCATGATGATACAGGGAATATCAGAATATTGACAATGCTGTTGGCCTGGAGTCAGATTAGTGATAGAGCAGATTAGTGATAAACAGAGTGTTATGGATCTGGAGTCACATATAGACTGTGCAGTTGACTGATAAACACAGTGCTTTTGGTTTGGAGTCAAATGCAGACTGAAAACAGGTCAGAGGAAATCATTGTGCCGTTGTTCTGAAATGAGATGTTGAGACAGAGTAGATCAGTAGTACGCATATTGACGTCGGCCTGCATTCATAGTTCATAGAAATGTACAATATAGAAACAGAACCTTTAGTCACCCATGACGACCAGATATCCTAAATTTATCGAATCACATGTGCCTATATTTGGTCCATATCCCTCCAGACCTTTCTTATTTAAAATCTCATTCAGATGTCTTTTATTTGTAGTAATTGTAGCAGGCCCCAACACTTGCTCCGCCAGTTCCTTTCATGGTTGCACTACACTGTGAGTGAAAAAGGAATTGCCCATTTTATGTCTACCCCCTCAAACTGAAAAGCATGCTATACAGTTTTGGATTCCAATAACCTGGGGGCAAGTCATGAACTATTCACCATATCCATGCCTTTCATGTTTTTATAAACTTCTGTCAGGTTCCCGCGAAGCCTCTGACGCTCCAATGAAAAAAAGCAACATCATTGCCGTTGTGTGTCTGGAGTCACATCCAAAAGGAAAACGTAGTATTGGCAACCACAATGTTGTGGGTGTGTAGTCGCGTATACAGACACGGAACGTCAGTGGTAATTGCAGTGCTGGGAGATAGGCGTCACTTGCGGAGACAGAATATCGGGTAGTAAACACAATGCTGCCGGATTGGAGTCAATTGCTGACAGATATCCGTCCCTAAAGCGTATTCGGGGAGTCTGAGGAAGTTTTCCACAATGACCTTCAGTAGATTACCATGAAGCAACTATTCCTTCCACAACTTTAATGAATTCAAATTTGTCCTTCTTTCTCGATGCCATTCGAACCTACATCTCATAAGGTTTTAAGTCGAATGTCTGGAGAAGCTTAGCAAGTTTTCTTTGTTCCCTAAATCAATCTGATGTGTTACTTATTTCAAGAAGACATGTCACTGTTTTTCTCACCAGGATTTTTAGATCGATAATACAGATACTACAAGGGAGTGAATGAATGTAAACAGGATTTATAGGGGGTATTTTGCAGAAAATAATCAAGACAGCAGAAGCAATGCTGGCTTCAACTCGGGGACTGGAGCATGAGGGCACAGAATTTCTGCTGCGATTTCACAACACTCTGCTAACACACAATTTGGACTCCTGTGAGCAGATATGCGAACCGGATCTCAGAATGGTGACATTGATATTGGAGCAAGTAAATTTTGGGCCGACAAGAATAATGTATGCCCTTCATGGGCTATTTTATCAGGAGGCCCGCATTCTCTTGAATTTAGAAGGTCAAGGGGTGTCCTAATTGTTGTGTTCAATAGGTGATCAGTAAAGAACAGTGTAGATAAAAATAATGTAATGTAGGGCCATCGAGCCCATGTCGACCCTCTCAAGGACATTCCGATTAGACGATATCCTCATCCTCTCCCTTTAAACTTGAATTCCCCATGGCTAATCCAACGATGCTGCATATCTTCAAAGTGTGGGAGGGAACCAGAGAAATCAGAGGAAAGCAAACAGTCATGAGGTGAATGCGAAAAATCCACACAGCCAGTTGTGCATTCGTGAAGTCAAGTCTGCCTCCTGGTGCTATGAGACAGTAATGCTAACTACTGAGCTATTGTGCTGATGAATGAACGAATTTGAGGTGAAGTCAAGATTCTTCCAGCTGACATAATATTTTATAATATAATATAATATAATAGCAAAATATAATGATACAATATCGATGTCGGTTTGCACGCTGAGCTGCAAGGTGCATTTTGAGACGTTTCATCACCATACTAGGTAATATCTTTCGTGAGCCTCTGAATGATTCTTCATTCGGAGACATACTTCGTGCCTGCCTGAGATTTGATCTGATTTTTGTACACAAAGTGTCAGCCTAGACAGCAAAATCCTGAAGGGTGTATTTATCAGTGAATACTGGACACACACAAAATCGTGTCAGGAGTCGAGTGCTGCTTCCGTTGCCCGGGACTTCCCCTGTGCCATGAAGAAACTGGAAGAGCTCCAACGGTGATCGTTGCTCTAAGCAGCGATAGCATTTAGAGGGGGTTAAAGAGGGATATATAACATTATAGCAGAGACCCTTTGGCACATTGCCCTTCCAAAACAAAATACGACTTCCAGCAGACCCGTTTTCCCACTTGACCTAGAGACATGAATTTTCAGACGTGTCAAGTGGCTCATATAAGTACACTTTCCATAAGTGATGCTTCCCTTTTCAATTATCAACCCAGGCAGAGCATTGCAGACTAATCACCAACTTGTGGGTGAAAACATTTTTTGAACTCCCCTCTGTACCCCTGCCTTTCACTTTTAAATGGTGGCCTCTTGATATTAAAGGTTCGGATAAGGAAACTAGATGTTTTCTCGTCTTGTACATGCCACTCATGTATCTCTCTCTTGCCCTCACTAGACCTTCTCTGCTTCTCACAAAACAAACCGAGTTTCTCTAGCTTCTCTGCATTGCAGAACCTGATCACGCTGGAGACATTCCTTTACTGAGCCCACTGTGTAGTGAAATTATATCCTGCCCGTAACAAGTGGAAAAGAACAAATCTAAAGACCAAGATGGGACTTGAATTCAGAGTGGCTAGCTTGAGGGGAGGGGAGTGTTCTAGGTAGGCTTTTAACACCTCCTGTCAGAGTACTTTAGCCGAACCATTGCTCAGTGAGGCAAATTCACCTGTTCTCTGTTTGTGAACTGTCACTTTAAGAAGTCGAGAGCTTGCAGAGAAGTACGGATGGTGCTGCGCCTTGCCAAGAATTTCAGAGACTATTCACTACAGAGTCTCTGAACCGCTGCATGTAACTCTTGTTATTCATCGATCTCACTGGGATATGGCGGACGTTTTGTAGGTGTTAATGAAAGCTGTGCTCTTGCTCCCCGGAACGTGGCATTTTGATGAGGCGAACACTGATAGCAGGAGGCTGAAAAGTAAGTAAATAGCCACAGGTGGATGCATCCATCAGGAACTGATGTGAAGGGTTCTTGACAAAGTGAAGACATCATTCACCATTTCCAGCCAGGTGTGCTGTTGATTTCGATCCTGCTGGGCTT
>NW_025190303.1:0-3355 GCF_004010195.1 Chiloscyllium plagiosum
ACCAGCACAGTGAGGGGTCAGTTCCAGCAGGGGTAGATCCAGCTGGGACAGTGAGGAGTCAGTTCCAGCAGAGGCAGGCTAAGCCAGGACAGTGAGGGGTCAGTTCCAGCAGGGCCTGGCTGAGCCGGGACAGTGGGGGGGTCAGTTCCAGCAGGGCCTGGCCGAGCCGAGACAGTGAGGGGTCTGTCCCAGAAGGGCCAGACCGAGCCAGGACAGTGAGGGGTCAGTTCCAGTAGGGCCAGACCGAGCCAGGACAGTGAGGCCTCAGTTCCAGCAGAGGCAGTCTGAGCCGGGACAGTGAGGGGTCAGTTCCAGCAGAGCCAGGCCCAGCTGGGACAATGAGGGGTGGCTTGGCTTGGCCCTGCTGGAGCTAACCCCTCACTGTCCTGGCTCGGCCTGCCTCTGCTGGGACTGACCCCCTCACTGTGCTGGTTTGGCCTGGTCCTGCTGGAACTGACCCATCACTGTGCTGGTTTGGCCTGGCCCTGCTGGAACTGACCACTCACTGTGCTGGTTTGGCCTGGCCCTGCTGGAACTGACCCCTCACTGTGCTGGTTTGGCCTGGCCCTGCTGGAACTGACCCATCGCTGTGCTGGTTTGGCCTGGCCCTGCTGGAACTGACCCATCACTGTGCTGGTTTGGCCTGACTGTGCTGGAACTGACCCATCACTGTGCTGGTTTGGCCTGGCCCTGCTGGAACTGACCTGGCCCTGCTGGAACTGACCCATCGCTGTGCTGGTTTGGCCTGGCCCTGCTGGAACTGACCCATCACTGTGCTGGTTTGGCCTGGCTCTGCTGGAACTGACCACTGGAACTGAGGCAGGCCCAGCTGGGACAGTGAGTCGTGGCTTGGCTTGGCTTGGCCCTGCTGGAACTGACCCCTTATTCCAGCAGGATCAGCCAAGCCAGGACAGTGAGAGGTCAGTTCCAGCAGAGGCTGGTTAAGCCAGGACAGTGAAGGGTCAGTTCCAGCAAGGGCAGATCCAGCTGGGACAGTGAGGAGTCAGTTCCAGCAGAGGCAGGCTAAGCCAGGACAGTGAAGGGTCAGTTGCAGCAGGGCCAGGCTGTGCCGGGACAGTGAGGGGTCAGTTCCAGCAGGGCTAGACCAAGCCGGGACAGTGAGGGGTCAGTTCCAGTAGGGCAAGGCCGAGCCAGGACATTGAGAGGTCAGTTCCAGCAGAGGCTGGCCAAACCGGGAAAGTGAGGGGTCAGTTCCAGCAGGACCAGACCGAGCCGGGACAGTGAGTGGTCAGTTCCAGCAGGGCCAGGCTGAGCCAGGACGGAGAGGGGTCAGTTCCAGTAGGGCAAGGCCGAGCCAGGACAGTGAGAGGTCAGTTCCAGCAGAGGCAGGGCAAAGCGGGAAAGTGAGGGGTCAGTTCCAGCAGGGCTAGACCAAGCCGGGACAGTGAGGGGTCAGTTCCAGTAGGGCAAGGCCGAGCCAGGTCAGTGAGAGGTCAGTTCCAGCAGAGGCTGGCCAAACCGGGAAAGTGAGGGGTCAGTTCCAGCAGGACCAGACCAAGCCAGGACAGTGAGGGGTCAGTTCCGGTAGGGCCAGACCAAGCCAGGACAGTGAGGCCTCAGTTCCAGCAGAGGCAGGCTGAGCCGGGACAATGAGGGGTCAGTTCCAGCAGAGCCAGGCCCAGCTGGGACAATGAGGGGTGGCTTGATTTGGCCCTGCTGGAGCTAACCCCTCACTGTCCTGGCTCGGCCTGCCTCTGCTGGAACTGGCCCATCACTGTGCTGGTTTGTCCTGACTCTGCTGGAACTGACCCCTCATTGTGCTGGTTTGGCCTGGCTCTGCTGGAACTGACCCATCACTGTGCTTGTTTGGCCTGGCCTTGCTGGAACTGACCCATCACTGTGCTGGCTTGTCCTGGCCCTGCTGGAACTGACCCCTCACTGTGCTGGTTTGGCTTGGCCCTTCTGGAACTGACCCATCACTGTGCTGGTTTGGCCTGGCCCTGCTGGAACTGACCCATCACTGCGCTGGTTTGCCCTGTCCCTGCTGGAACTGACCCCTCATTGTGCTGGTTTGGCCTGGCCCTGCTGGAACTTACCCCTCACTGTGCTGGTTTGGCCTGACCCTGCTGGAACTGACCCCTCACTGTGCTGGTTTGGCCTGGCCGTGCTGGAACTGACCCCTCACTGTGCTGGTTTGGCTTGGCCATGCTGGAACTGACCCATCACTGTGCTGGCTTGTCCTGGCCCTGCTGGAACTGACCCCTCACTGTGCTGGTTTGGCTTGGCCCTTCTGGAACTGACCCATCACTGCGCTGGTTTGGCCTGGCCCTGCTGGAACTGACCCATCACTGTGCTGGTTTGGCCTGGCCCTGCTGGAACTGACCCCTCATTGTGCTGGTTTGGCCTGGCCCTGCTGGAACTGACCCATCACTGTGCTGGTTTGGCCTGGCCCTGCTGGAACTGACCCCTCACAGTGCTGGTTTGACCTGGCCCTGCTGGAACTGACCCCTCACTGTGCTGGTTTGGCCTGGCCGTGCTCATCTCCACCAACCCTTTCTTCTCACCCTCAGCTCACCTTGGTCCTGCTGAACCACCTCCTTACCAGTCTGACCTGCTGCAACCAATGTCCTCCCAGTTGCCTAAGTCAGGCCACACCCTCTGACTTACTTTAAGTGCCAATCCAGCACTGTACCCTCCTCACTCACTGGCAGACACCTCCACCCTTCATCTACCTGCACACTAACCCTCACTCAATCTTCCATGTTTGCCTTTGTGACATTTAACTCTTAAAATCCAGTAGCGTGTCACTAAAAACAGGCATGACCTGCTCAGTAACACGACTTTCTCACTATGAATTCTCTCTGGTTTTCCCTCATGGATGCATTTGGGACAGGCCAGACTTAGAGTCTTAGCTGGAACGTATTGCTGACAGCTACCCGGATGATTTTAAAGAGTTACTGTTAGTTGAATTTGTTCCATTGGCAATCGGATTATCTGGGTCATTGTTATAGGTAACTATTTCTGAGACTTGCAGGTAGGATTTTCCATTGACAAATGGAGATTTATATTCTCTATTATTTTGTCTGGGCCCCTTTTCATATTCCATTCTTAACAATTTAATGTAAATATTATAATATCATCAGCCATAATATTTAAAGCGCCTTTGCAATTTCCTGAAGTATAAAGTCATGTACTTTTTATAAAATTCATTCACAGGATGTGGGCATCACTGGCCAGACCAACATTTATTGTCCATCCCTAATTGCCCAGAGGGCAGCTGAGAGTCAGCCACATTGCTGTGGGTCTGGAGTCACATGTAGGCCAGACCAGGTAAAGGGTGACAGATTTCCTTCCCTAAAAAACATTAGTGAACCAGATGGGTTTTTCCTGACAA
>NW_025190304.1:0-3355 GCF_004010195.1 Chiloscyllium plagiosum
TGGTACATTAAGCTGCCAGTCCTGCCCATCCTTGAGCCATGTTTCTGTAATCGCTATGAAATCCCAATCCTATACTCCTAACCATGCCGAGTTCATCTGCATTCCCTGTTAGGCCTCTTGCATTGAAATAAATGCAGTTTAGTTTATCAGTCCTATCTTGTCCCTGCCTGCCCTGACTGTTTGACTCACTTCTGTTCTCAACTGTACCAGTCTCCGATTGATCTTTCCTCACTATCTTTCTGGGTCCCACCTTACTAGTTTAAATCCTCCCAAGCAGCTGTAGCAAATTTCCCTGCCAGTATATTAGTCCCCTTCCAATTTAGGTGCAATCCATCCTTCTTGTACAGGTCACTTCTACCCCAAGAGAGATTCCAATGATCGAAAAATGTGAATCCTTCTCCCATACACCAGCTCCTCAGCCATGCATTTATCTGCTCTATCCTCCTATTCCTGCCCTCACTAGCTCGTAGCATCAGGAGTAATCCAGATATTATTACTCTCGAGGACCTCCTTTTTAAATTTCTGCCTAACTCGCTGATAATTTCCCTTCAGACTCTCAACCTTTTCCCTTCCTATGTCGTTGTCCACATTGGAATCAATGACGTCTTGCTGGCCCTTCTCCCCTGTGAGAACATTCTGTACCCTCTCTGCGACATCCTTGATCCTGGCACCATTGTGATTTTTTTCGCTGCTGGCCACAGAAACGTCCGTCTATATGTTGGACTAAAGAATCCCCTAACACAATTGATCTCTTGGAACCAGATGTACCCCTCATTGCATTCGAGCCAGTCTCAATACCAAACACTTGGCTGTTCGTGCCATGGACCTCTGAGAATCCATCACCCCCTACATTTTCTAAAACAGCATACCTGTTTGAAATGGGTATATCCACAAAAGACTCCTGCACTGGTTGTCTACCTCTCTTACCTTTCCTGGAGTTAACCCATCTACGTGACTGTATCTGAGACTTTCTCCCCTTCCTATAACTGCCATCCATTACGTACTGTTGCAAATTCCTCATTGTTTCTAAGTGTCTCTCCAACTGATCCATTTGATTTGATAAGATTCGCAACCAACAGCATTTATGGCAGATATAATCCGCAGTAACCCTTAAACACTTTTATACTCCCATGCCTGACGAGAAGTACATATTACTGTACTAAAGGCCATTCTTCCTCCTTCACCATTTTACAGACCCAGAAGATAACACTCCCTTATTCCTCTACAAACACTGCCCTAGTTTAAATGAATAGTTATGGCTTATATTTTAAGTTTAATCAAGAGACATGTCTCCAAAAACATATAAACAAGAAAGATCCCATTCTAATCCCTACTCCAGATTCTCTGTGGACCACACTTAAAAACAACGATTAACTTATCTGATTCTGTGAACTTCGCCCAACAGTTCCTTCAAAATCAGTTGTGAATTTCAGTGTTTGTTAATTTTCTCAGATGCACTTCGATGTCCAACGATGCATGAATTCAAACAGCAAAGGCTGTAACTGTGCAGTCTCTCTCTCTCTCCTGCAATGACCTCACCATATGCTTCCTTTGTCTGTTCTTCTCCCTTTTTAAACTGCTGTTGTTTAACTTTTTTTTTCCAAAGTTCCAAAACAGTGCAACAGTGTGTGAAACCATAATTGCTGCTCCTGGAATTCGAAGAAATCACCTCCAGCACCGAAAATACCTCTCAAAAGGAACAGCTGTTACAGCCAGAAATTTTTCCTGTCCTCCATCTTGGATTACCCAGAATCCTCTACATGCACCTTACCCCAGCCACAGACCTGGAATCTTGGCCTAGCCTGTGAGTCTGGGCCAGGGAGTCGATCACAGACCTGCTCTTTGCTTGGGACACCTTGGCTGGGGTGGAGCTGCGCCTAGCTCATTCTGGTGTTGTGTGCACTGCCAGAGGCTGCCTTCCTCACTTGACAGTCTCCAGACCAAAAAGAAAAGAAAATGAATAAAAAAGAAAAAAATGAAAACAGAAGAGAAAGAGAGTCGATGTGAACAAGCACTTGGCTCAGCACACTTATTCTGCTGCCATCTGTTGTTTGGGTATGATGTCGTTGCTGTTACTGAGACATGCTCGAGAGAGGGGCAGGAAAAGCAGCTCACTGTTCCACCAAAAGAGGTAGTCATGTGAGAGGGAGGAGGTAAAAGAGGAAGATGTGTCACAACTTTGACTAATGAATCCATTACAGCAGTGAGGAGAATGATATCTTTGAAGCACCTCAAATAAAACCTCACAAATCAAAAAGAAGCAATTACATTGCTTAGAGTGTAATTTTTGTTTTGAGTGTGCCAAACAATGAGAGAAATAGAAGAGTAGATATGTCTGCAAATTTCAGAAATGTGAAACTAATAGGGTAATGATAGTAGGGTTCAACTTTCCCAGCATTAGTTGGAATAGTTATGGTCTGAAATATTTAGAGGGAACAGAATTCTTAAAATGCAGCCAGGAGAACCTTTTTAGTCATTAGGTAGAGGAGGCTGTCTTGGAATTAATTTGAGATAACAAAGCTGAGTAAGTCGTTGAAGTATCAGTGGGGGAGCATTTTGCAAACAGTTGTCATATTTCAACTGGGTGGAGGTCGATTTTAATAAGCAGGTATGATTGGACTGGAGCAGATACTTTTACATAACCTGTTTCAGAACAGTGGGGCACATTCAAAAAGGAAATGGGGAAAGTGCAGGGTCAACATGTTCCAATAAAGATAATGGGTCGGACCAAGAAATCCAATTTATTCTGGATATCGAGGGATAAAGAGGATTAATAAAGAGGAAAAGTGACGCTATGGCAGATACTGAGGGCTCAAAACTGCAGCAGTATAGAATGTGCAAGGGGGAACTTGAAAAGGAAATTTGGAGAGCAAAAAGGGAGAAGGAAAGGATAATGCCAGGTAAAATTAAAAAGAAACTCGCAAGTTGTTTTCCAGTTCAATTAAGGGTAAAGGATAACTTGGGGACAATTAGGGCTCAGTGGTAATATGTGCATGGAGCTCAGGAACATAATTCTAATTAAATATGTTGTGTTGGAGCTCACATGTGAGAGACACAATGTGAGTAAAGAAATCCTTGAGAATGACTGTGACACAATTCAAGAAATGGGCATAGAGAGTGGTTCGGCTGGCTTAAAAGTAGTTGAATATCCATGGTAGGATGAAATCTATTCCTGGCTATTGAGTGTAATGAGGGAGAAAATACGTTTCAATTCCTCTCTGCAGAGGTGCCAGGGGACAAGAAGACACAATTAAATGGTACTATTATTCAAGATGGGAGGAGTAAACCATGAAAACATAGGCAAGTTAATCTAACCTTACCAGTGGTGAAGCTATTGGAAGCAATTTTGAGGGAC
>NW_025190305.1:0-3355 GCF_004010195.1 Chiloscyllium plagiosum
ATGCTGCCTGACTGCTGCGCTTTTCCAGCAACAAATTTCCAGCTCTGATCTCCAGCATCTGCAGACCTCACTTTCTCCTGTTGCATGATTTATTCTAGGTCCAGCGTTCTCGACCTCCTCCTGTAATCTGTGGTGCTGGAAATACACAACAGGCCAGGCAGGATCTTCGGAGCAGTAGAATCGACGCTTCGGGCATAAGCCCTTCTTCATTCTTGAAGAAGGGCTTATGCCGAAACGTCGATTCTCCTGCTCCTTGAATCCTGCCTGGCCTGCTGGGTTATTCCAGCACCACATTTTTCAACTCTAGTCTCCAGCATCTGCAGTCCTCACTTTCTCCTCCTGTTACTGTTTATCAGGCTACAGCGCTAAACAGTCTCATCCTGTTCTGGTGCAATTGAAATTCATGCAGAGTAAATCGACTATCGTAGGAGAAAGCGAAAACTGCAGACACTGGAGATTAAATCCTGAACGAACTTAACAGCCTCCAACCGAACTAAGCCGAACTCAGATAGTCCCAGTCTATATGAAAAAAATTAAGGTCCACTGTGATGACAAAATTATATAATTTGCAAATGTCCACTTTCTCCCTCGGTACTTGTTCCTCTAATTCCCATTCACTTTTTATCGACCTATTGTCCAAAACCAATAGCGTCACCAATCCCCTTATTTATTAGCTCCACCCACAACACTTCGCTGGATGATCCTTCACTTAATTCATCTCTCATTAAAGCTGTGATACTCACCTTAATCAAAAATGTCAATTCCCCCTTCACCTCCCTTATGCCGAAGCATCTATACTCTGGCACATGAAGCTGCCAATCCTGTCACTGCCTTAGGCATTTCTTTTCTGTAATGACTAAAATATCTCAGTCCCACTTATATTTCCACCCCCGAATGTTCATTGGCCTGACCTATCAGCCCTCTTGCATTTGAAATATATGCAAATTCTTTGAGCAGGCATTCTTTGCTCCTTGTCACATTCCAGCCTGACCTGTCTCTCCAAATTACTATTTCTGCCTCCTGTATCTCCTTCCGCTCTCACACTTTTTTTCCTGTTGGTGAGAATCCCACTCGTTGCCCAATCCAGTCTAAACCTTGCAGGACGAGCAAATCTGACTGCCATGTTGTTGGTTCACCTCCAGTTCAGGAACCGACTGCCCCAGAATGAAAAAGTCTGAACCCCTGGACCACACCAATTCTTTCGTTATGAATTTATCTGTATAATCCTCCTGTTCTGACCTACACTGGCACGCGACACTGGAAGAAATCTGGAGATTACCACTGTCGGGGTTATGGTTTTTCACGTTTTTCCAACTCCGCATGCTCTCATTCCTATTTCTATATGTCATTTGTGCCAACTTGCACAATGACGTCTTGCCGCTTAATCTCCTCTTGAGAACGATCTGCAACCACTCTGAGACATCCTGCATCCTGGCACCTGGGAAGCAAGACACCATCCTGGTTTTCCGATTACAGTCACAAAATGTCCTCTCTGTCCCTTGAAGTATCGAGTCTCCAATCCCTGAGGACCTCTTTATCTTTTCGCGTTCCGGCAGTGCCCCTGAGCCACTTGCAGCGCAACCGAACTGGTGACTGTTTCTGTTCCTGAATGGTCATTCCCCCTCCCCTAAATATTATCCAAAATCGTATGCGTGTATGATTTCCTTGAATTCGTTGTTTGTACTTCGAACTGTGTCTCACTCTGGAGGGAAAGAGGTTGAGGTTGCAGTGAATGCAGGGTTATTGGAAAAAGAAAACCATTAGTTAGAGGAGCAACGGTATGACCATCTGCTCACTAAGTCTGCTGTTCCTTTCAGTTAGGTTGTACATATTTTCATAATCCACCATTCCAATTTCCTGCGTTTTCCCTGTAACCCTTGTTTAAAAATAAGGCTCTCTCTCTCTCAGACTAGAAAATGTTCAATCACCAACTTCAAAAGCATTCAGAACTTTTGGCAATCTTTCCCTGCCACTGATATGAAACTTGGTGGTCTTTAGCCGCTGACTTATTTCTAACACTCTTTTTGAAACTTGAACTGACATTAAATATTGTCCTGTACTATCATACCATGTCTGAGGCATTTCAGTTTCAAATTGAATGATACTTACTGTGAAAAATTGGTTAGTGGAAAAAACAATGAACATATTATCATTAGCAAGGTTAGATCTCACTTACATAAATGATTTAGATGCGAGCATAAAGAGGTGCAGTTAGAAAGTTTGCAGGCAACATCAATATTGGAGGTGATATGGACAGCGAAGAGGGTTACCTCACATTACAACAGAGTCTGTCCAAATGCGCCAATCGGCTGAGAATTGGTGGATGAAATTTCATTCAGATAAATGCAAGGTGCTGCATTTTGGTAAAGCAAATATGAGCAGGGCGGATACACTAAATGGTAAGGTCCTAGGGAGTATTGGTAAACGAAGATACATTGGAGTGGAGGTTCGTAGCTCTTTGAAAGTGGGATCACAGGCAGATAAGATAGTGAAGAAGACGTTTGGGATGCTTTCCTTTCTTGGTCACAGTATTGTGTACAGGAGTTGGGAGGTCATGTTGTGGCTGTACAGGACATTGGCTGGGCCACTGTTGGAATATTGCGTGCAATTCTGATCTCCTTCCTTTCGGAAAGATGTTGTGAAACTTGAAAGCCTTCAGAAAATATTTACAAGGATGTTTCCAAGAGTTGGAGGATTTGAGCTATAGGGAGAGGCTGAACAGGCTGGGTCCATTTTCCCTGGAGCGTCGGAGGCTGAAGAGTGACCTCATAGAGGCTAAGACAATTATGAGGGGTTTGGATAGGGGAAATAGGTAAAGTCTTTTCACTGCGTTCGGGTAGTCCAGAACTAGAGGGCATAGGTTTAGGGTGACAGGGGAAAGGTATAAAAGAAACATAAGGGCCAGCCTTTTCACGCTGAGGGTGGTACGTGTATGGAATGAGCTGCCAGAAGAAGTGATGGAGGCTGGAAAAATTGCATCATTTAAGAGGCATTATGGGCACATAAATAAGAAGGGTTTGGAGGGATATGGGCCAGCTGCTGTTTGAAAGTTGGAGATAACACAATCGCTTTACCAGAGCCTGGCTGACGGTGTAACCTAGTATTGTGACGAAACGTCTGAAAACTAACTTTCCAGCTCAGCGAGCAAACTTACATTCAGAATAAGATGCAAATTTTCGTAGCCTTCCTTTAGCTAAAACCTTCATTCCAGATATCATTCTGATTATTTATAAGGTTGCTGGTATTTTTTCCAAAGTAATGTGCTGAATATCTGTCTGTCTGTCTGTGTGAAAATGTGTGTAGGTGTGTGTGTGTGTGTGTGTGTGTTTGTGTGAGAGAGAGAGAGCGAGAGAAC
>NW_025190306.1:0-3355 GCF_004010195.1 Chiloscyllium plagiosum
CGAATAAACTCTCCCTATGTTAATACAGTACAGATGGTATGTGATCCTGCACTGAACGTCACATTAGCCATAATCCCGACAGCAGCCACAATTCCTTCATTCGAAAACAGTAAACTATTCCCACCAGCTTCTAACGTCCATGGAGAACATGGACATGTCTTCTCGGAGATTGAAGATGCCTCCTTGAGACTAGACACAAAACTTTTCGTTTCCTTCCTCACTGCCAGCAAACCACATTGAAGTATCATGTGTACCACAGACAAAGGAGCCACGAGCAACATCGTGAAGCTATCTCTGAGTGCAGTCTCTGCTCCATTGGTTTGTTATATTGGAGCATCAATGACAGCCTCCTAGTCCTGGATAAGTGTTTCAAGGGGTTGAATGGCCTTCACCTGGTCCCATGGAGCAGGTTCAAGCATCTAATTGAGCTCTCTCCCTGTTCCTGCTTAACAGCTTAATGTGCTGGCCAGACCCCTCCTCTTGCTGTGCAACATGCAGAAGGATTGAATGGGCTATCCCTCTTTTTGTTCAGTAATTTCGATGTGATGAACAAATTCTAGATATCTGTGTGCAACAAGCTTGAGGTGCTCAATGAGCTCCTCTTTTAACTGTGGAAATGTGCAGTATCTGGCGACCAATCACAAACATCTTCCTTTGTCCTCTGAAAGACCCCAACCAGTGGGGAGGTTAGACCTGATCCCCATTAAGCTAAAATAATCAGGTGGTCCCGATGACATCCTCAGTCAAATACTGCCTTGATATCAAGATCATTCACTCTTCCCTGAGCCCCTGTGTTTGCCTCTTGTTTCAATCAATCGGTGATGGTGTCTGCGTCAGGAGTGATTTCCTCTCACAAGAGGGAAATCAATGTCAGGAATTATCTGGGCTAGGAGTTAGGGGAGCTGCATCACTGAAAGTATTTAAAGAAGAGGTAGATAAGATTTTTGACTTGACAGAGAGCAGAGGGGCATGAATAATGGGACATTAAAGAGGAATTAATGGGACTTGGCAAATGGCGGCGATTCTGCTGAGCTGCTGTGGACAGCCAAGGCAAAGTAGTGTTTTGTTTTGCCATCCCTGGCCGATTTATGTGGTGGAATTATTAGTTTAAAACCTTACAGAACACATATGTGTTAGTATTTGGGAGTGGGAAGGATACCAAAGGGAAAAGGAGCAAGCAAACAGCATCAGGGAAGACCCTTCCCTGTAGCATCAGGCATTCCAGAGACTGCTGCAATAGCAGCAGCCTCTCCTGAACCCCCCCGGGGACTCACAGGAATTCCTGCCCAGGTCCAACCCATTGCATCCAAGCTGCAGAAGCATGAGCTGGAGATCCAGTGGCTTGGGGTGAGGCTGCAGGAGGTGGAGGGTCCAACTAAGGCCTCGAAAGTTGCGATGGAGTCCTCATCCAGTCGGTTTCAGGTGCTGGAGCAAGAATTTGGATAAATCTCCAAATTGCCAGGCCCCCAGAAGGTGAGGAAGGTGAGAAGCCTTTCATTGAAAGCTGGGTGTCAATCTTTTTGGGCCTTCACGTCGAGTCCAGCAGGCTTCAGATTGGAAGGGATAATTGGGTGACAGTGCACAGTAATAATTAAGCAACTGAGCTACAAATGCGGGTTGCCCAGCAGAAGATTTTCCGTTTTTTTTCAGGTTATGGACTTCATCCAGAAGAAGACTACGCTTCTCACTAAGCCCTATAAGCCCGATACAGAAAGGATGATGCTACATTCCACAAGCACGCTTTCGGTTAGTGCCCTCTATCGCCTGCTGGGTGGCAGGGTCTGGCAGGATATTATCCGTTTATGTGAGGTCTGGGAGGTAGAGCTAGGAGTGCAGATCTCTTCTGAAACATGGGAGAACATATGGGAGAATAGTCAAAAGATCACAATATGTAACAGGACATGCGTTGCACAGTTAATAGTTCTGCACAGGACTCATCTGGCACCAGAACATCTGATGAACTTTAAAAAAGGGGCATCTTCAGTTTCCCCCAAATGTAAAATAAGTGTAAGTACTCTTACCCATTGCTACTGGACATGCCATAGGCTCTGTGTTTACTTGAGCGCTGTGGTGAGAGAGATAGGGAGGGTATTGAGGACTAAAGTCAAACTAGACCAGATATCTCTCCTCTTAGATCTACCAAATTTACCATCTTTAGATGGGCATGGGAAGAAACTATTTAATATTCTTGCAGACTGTGCACGGAATAAAATTCCAATGAATTGTGTCTGAGAACCAACCGGGCATACTTGGATGGCAGAAATACATTATGGAGGACATTCGCTTGGACTTTTATTTACAAACATTGTGCAGCACACAACAAACCATCTTTATAAGGCATGGCAGCACTACTTGATTTATATGGAAACGAATTTGCCAGTTGCCTTAACTATGGTGTTTGTTTAACCAGAATGGTTAGATTTGTTAAGCCCTGGGCCCTGTGTGTGAGTATATATATATACACACACACAATGCACCTGTTCCTCTGTTTGGGAGCTTTGCGCCGAGCATAGCTGTTCTGTATTTTGTGTTTTTTTTGGTGTTGCTTTGCACAGTGTTAGGGTTGTTTTGTATTAGAGGGTAGGTTAATAGTTAGGAGACAATTGTTGTATTGTAATTTTCTTTTTATTATAATGATAATTGTTATTAATTGTATTTTACAATAAGTTTATATGTTTGTAAAGATAAAAATTGCAAATAAATATATTTACCAAAATAAAGGAAAGATCTTGACGGAGTTATGCTGAAAGGTATTTGAATTTTGGAGAGACTAGAATATGTCACTTACCAGTGATATTAGGAGTAGGAAGGTAGTACAGAAAAAATCAACCTGGCCAAAGATCTGGTTGGGGACACAGCACATCTGATATGTGGATCATTGGGATTCCCGGGTCAGTAGGACTTACACAAGGACAGGATGGACCGGAACTGGCAGCAATCTCCGACATGTGGATCGTTGGAATTCCCGAGTCGGTGAGGTATACACAAGAAAGATGGATGGACCTGAACTGGCAGCAATCTCCGATATGTGGATCATTGGGTTTCCCGGGTCAGTAGGATCTACACAACATTCTAGATTAGAGTGGTGCTGGAAAAGCACAGCAGTTCAGGAAACATCCGAGGAGCAGGAAAATCGACGTTTCAAGCAAAAGCCCTTCATCAGGAATAGAGGCAGAGTGCCTACAGGGTGGAGAGATAAATGAGAGGAGTATGCGGTTGGGGAGAAAGAATCAGAGAGTACAGTAGTTGAATGGGGTGGGGTGGAGGAGATAGGACAGGGAGGAGGGTGGGGGAAGGTGACAAAGAGTACAATAGGTGAATGAGGATTGGGATGGAGGTGATAGGTCAAAGAGGA
>NW_025190307.1:0-1023 GCF_004010195.1 Chiloscyllium plagiosum
AAGATGATTGAAGGAAGGTTTAGGGGAGATGTGGGAGGTAGATTCTTTACACAGAGTGTGGTGGGTGCATGGAATGCACTGCCAGAGTGGTAGTAGAATCAGATAGATTTGGGACATTTAAGTGACTGATGGATAGGCACATGGATGATAGTAAAATGTAGGATATGAAGGTTAGTTTGATCTTAGAGTGGGATAAAATGTTGGCACAACATCGAGGGCTGAAGGACCTCTACTGTACTGTACTGTTCTATGTACTATGTTCTATATTCTATGTTCGCTGTTCTACGCCCCAAGCCTAGGCAGCTTCTCTTCCAATGATTGAATAAGATGCCAAATTGGAGACCACGTTAGGGGCAGGCTCATGCTGTGAACTCAGGTCTTCAATAGGGAACTGGAGATTGAGCTGGAGAAAAAAAATAGCTGGGTTATAGTGAGAAAGAGGGAGGTGGGACCAATTGGGGATGTGTGTTTCCTCCATTGAGCAATATGTGAATAGTGGTATTCCCAGGGATCTGTGCTGGGACCTCAGCTTTTTATAATATTTCTCAATAACTTAGATGAACGCAGAGAAAGCCATATATCTAAGGTTGCTGACCACACTGACTGAGGGGAGGGAGGGTGGAGGACAGGGAGGAGGTGGAGAACAAGGATGAGAATTTTAAAATCAGATGTTGCTGGACCAGGAGCAAATGTCAGTCAGCGAGCACGGTGTGGGATGGGAGAATGGGACTTGGTGTGAGTTCAGATACAAGCAGTACAGTTTGGGATGAGCTGAAGTTTATGAAGGGCACTGGCTATGATACAGTTCAGGACAACATTGGAATGGTCACGTTTGGAGTCCAAAAGACATGGCTGAGATTTTCAGTGGCTGATCTTTGTGATATGTGGGATATAAGGCTCAGATCATTCTCAGAAATGAAGTCAAGGTTGTAAAGAGTCTGGTTGAGCAGCAGACAGTGCTCAGGGAGAGGGATGGAGTTTGTGCTGGGAGCTGAAGAGGATGGCTTTGATCTTCCCAATGTG
>NW_025190307.1:1439-3355 GCF_004010195.1 Chiloscyllium plagiosum
GGAGGCAATTCCAGGATTTTGACCCACTTACAGTGATGGAACAGCGATATATTTCCAAGTCAGGATGTTATGTGCCTTGGAGATGAATTTGCAGACATGCTGTTCCCATATCTCTGCTGCTCTTGTCCTTCTAACTGGAGCTGTTCATGTGTTTGGAAGGTACCAAAAGAACTGCAGCTGCTGTAAATCAGAGACAAAAACAGAAATTGCTGGAAAGCTCAGCAGGTTTGGCAGCATCTGTGAAGAGAAATCAGAGTTAACACTTTGGGGCACGTGACCCTTCATACTTGAGCTTTTCAGACAATTTCTATTTTTGGGTTTGGAAGGTGTTGTATGAGGATCTTTGGTGAATCGCTGCAGTGTATCTTATAGATAATACACTCTGCTGCGACTAAGTGTCAATGGTGGTAAGATGGCTGCTTTGTGGATGTGATGGCAATCAAGCAGGCTGCTTTGCTCTGAACATTATCAAGCTTTTTGAGTGGATAAGGGAGACATAGGATATGATTGACATGGATAGGAAAGGTTAGAGAGATATGGGCCAAACACAGGCAAATGGGACTCGATCAGGTTTGGAAACCTGGTCGGCATGGACAAGTTTGGCTGTAGGGTCTGTGATTCTATGATACCATCACTCTATGAATGTTGTTGGAGCTGCACCCATCCAGACAATGGGGGGTATTCTATCACAATTCTGACTTGTGCCTTGTTGATGATCGACAGGCTTTGGGGGAATCAGGAGGTGAGTTACTAAATGCAGTATTGCTAGCCTCGAGCCTGCTCTTGTAACCACTGTGTTTCCGTGGTAAGCCAATTGAGTTTCTGGATGTTGACAGTGGGGATTCAATGATAATAATACCATTCACTGTCAAGGGGTGATGGTTGAATTGTCTCTGATTGGCCTGGCACTTGCATGGAACCAATGTGAAATGTCGCTTTTCAGGCGAAACCTGGATATTGTCCACATGTTGGTGCATCTGATCATGGACTGCTTCAGTTTTTGAGGAGTTGTGAATGATGCTGAACATTATGGAATCATTGCCACTTCTGAGCTTGCCTTGAGTTGCTCTATCTGTTCAAAGTCTGTCCTATTTAGCACAGTGATAGTACCACACAGCACAATGGAGGGTATTCTCAATGTGATGGTCAGACTTTGTTTCCAAAAGGAATCTATGATGGTCAATCTTACACATACAGGACAGATGCAACTAAAGCCGCAAGATTGGTGAGGATGAGGGCAAGTAGATTTTTCCTTCTTGTTGTTTCCTTCACTACCAGCTGCAGGCCCAGTCCTGCAGCTTTGTCCTTTAGGACCCGACCAGCTCGATCAGTAATGCTGCTGCCGAACCACTTTCAGTGGTGGGCATTGAAATCCCCCACCCAGAGTACATTCTGTGCTGTCATCACCCTCAGTGTTTCCAGCCATGTGCTCTTAACATGGAAGAGAGACTGATTCATCAGCTGAGGGAGGGTGGTATGTGATGATCAACAGGAAGTTTCCTCACCCATGTTTAACCTGGTGTCATGAGACTCCATGGGGTCTGGAGTCAGCGGAGAAGACTCCCAAGGTAACTCCCTCCTGGCTGTACACCACTGTGCTGCCAGCTCTGCTGGGTCTGCCCTTCTGGTGGGACAGGACACATTCAGGGACAGTGATGGTGGTGTCTGGGACATTGTCTGTAAGATATGATTCTGTGAGTATGACAGGCTGTGTCAGGCTGTTGCTTGACTCGTCTGTGAGACAGCTCTCCTGAATTTGGCACTAGCCCCCAGATGTCGGTAAGGAGGATGGAGCAGGGTAGACAGGGCTATTTCTGTCATTGTCTTTTTGATGTTAAGATCGATGCTGGGTGGTCTGTCCCATCTTATTTCTTTGTTGAGATGTCATCACAATTGATACAACTGAATGCCTTGCT
>NW_025190308.1:0-3355 GCF_004010195.1 Chiloscyllium plagiosum
TGGCAGATCATAAAATCCCTGCTAATAAAAGCAAGAATAACTTCTCATAGTTCTGAATAATAATCTGTTAGTTGGTCATTCCTTGTGTATCCGACATGCATATACATCTCATGATCCAAGACTAATCAGTGTTTGTGTTGAAGAGGAATAAAACAAAGTACCCGCGCCAACAGTGCTGCAAATTGGTTACTATCGTTGCAACGAGAATGTTTTTATTTGTTAAATGAATGGAAATTATGGACCTATTCTGTTAATCAAATTGACTCCCTAGAGGCTTAATTTTGGAATTAAAATTAGATTTTATTGTCACGTGTACTCAAGTATAGGTTTACATCAGGAATGTGAAAAGTGTACAGAGTAACCATTGTGTGCCGCCATCTTGATTTTGAATCCAAGGTGTCTGCAAAAATATAGATTCACGTCCATTACCTTGGCCATCCACCTGTCAGAACCTTTCAGCTCCTAAATAAATTGCTCACTTGGATGGGGAGTGGGAAACCAGTATCCAGCGAGAGGCAGAGCTTTCATATTCGATTCTTGAAACAGTTGCTCTTCCTGGTGATTCACGGTTCAGCCCAGTGTATTCGAAGATAGCAGGTGGAAGTTTCACATTAAAAAGAGAGACAGAAAGCAGGAAGCATAGGCCGGTTAGCTCAACATGTCACAGGGAAACTGTTGGAAGATATTATTCAACCAGGTACAGCAGGACACATTGATCAGTTCAAGTTAATTTGGGAGAGTTCACATTGTTTTCAATTGGATAAAATTTCTTTGAGGATGTAGCAAGTGCAATTGATAACGGGGTCTGTACTGGAGCTTAGTTTTATCTTGTCAATAAAGTGAGACAGAAACAGTCATGGCAGGAAGGAAAGGCTTCAGGTGGAGGGGGAATGAGTACATGGGAGCAATGTGGCTTACTGAAATGGAAAGCAATTGGAAGCAACACCGATATTCACAATTCTTCTGGGGCTTTAAGTTAGTTGCAAAATTACTATTTTTTTCCTTTGGCACCACCTGTCTCCTCTTCACAGTGGATGTACCATCCCTCTGCATATCCATCTGTCATCAGGATGAGTGGTCTGGAGTTTCTCTGCTTCTTCCTCAGTGACCTGAACAGTCCCCATCCAGAAATATCCACTTACTCAAGGCTCAGCTCAATTGTAACTTTTTTCTTTAACTTATCTCACTTTCTCCAAGTCAAAGATGTACTTCTGGCTATCTGTACAAGTGATAGTTATATCTGCCTTTTTTGGGGGTATGTGGAATATTCCTTCACCCAATCCTGTTTGGGAGATTAACCCACAGCTCTTTCTCCAATATATCGATGATGTGATTGATGCTATTCCTGCTCTTGCCAGAATTAGAAAAAAAACTATATTAATTTGCTTCCAACCTCCATCTTTCCCTCATAGCCACCTGATCCTTTTCTGAGTCTTCCCTTCCTGATCTCTCTGTTTCCAGTTCTGCACACCAATTATCCATCAGACTCAACGACTCCCACAGTTACCTTGAATGCATTTGCTCAAATCCTGCTTCCTGTAAGGGGGCCACTCCATTCTCCCTGCTATTCCAACTTCATCTGATCTGATGATGTCACCTTCCACCCACATGTATCCAACATGAGCTTCTTTGTTCTCAATGGAGAGTCCCCCACCTCAACTCTCATGAAGAGGGGTCCTCACTGATATACTCAATGAATCAATAAAACAGCTGACAGATGTTCAACTGAGAAGTTTAAAAAAGTTGACTGTCACACTGCGAGTAGTTTACTGTTAATGACCAAATCCTGTGAGGAAAAGAGAAGAGCAGTTTGTAAGACATTTCTGAAGGTTAAAACAATACAGCTGGAATAGTTGATGATTTCATCTCTCAAATAATGACTGGGATATGAACAGAGTGGAAGGGACCGAGAGCACAAAATTCTTAATTATATTTAATCAACGTCTTTAGCAGACAATAGCACAATGAGAGGGTCAGCAATTCTTGATTTAAGCTTCTGAAATGAAGCTGGGCTCGTGAATAAATTGGAAGAGTTGGACCATTTTTGAGCAAGTGACATTAATACATTTACATTTAGAGTAAATATTTCACAAGACAAAGATAACAAAGGTAAAACTTTGATGTTTGGTTTCGACAAATCTTCTGAATCTGAGAGATTATCTGGCAGTGTTGGACTGAATTTGGATATTCAAAAACAAAGTGACAAATCAATGGTAGGATTTCAAAAGTGAGATTCTAGAGACATGGCTGAACAAAATAAACCATTATCCTTCCAGATCTAGAGTCCCAAAGGTGGCCCCAAGCATACAGGGTGAGATCGAGCAGTAAAAGAAAGATGCTGACCATGACAAAAAATCCTAAGAGTATACAAAGCTCAGTAGGAAATCTAAATGGATGAAGTTGCATATTTTAAAAATCTCTGAAAGTCCAAGGGAGCAGAGGAAAATTATTTATGGGTAAAATCGACAAAAAAAAGTCTTACCAACAGATTAAGAGCAAAACGTAAGTATAAAAATTATAGGGCTGTCAAAGAAACACAAGATGTTTTATGTAAGCCTTTGCACATGTGCACACACAAATCTTGATAATCCAATGCAGTACTTACAGGGTCATGCAGTCATTGAGATGGACAGCATCAGACCCTTCGGCCCAACTCGTCCATGCCAATCAAATATTCTAACTTAATCTCATCTCATTTGCCAGAACTTGGCCCATATCCCTCAAAACCATTCCATACACGCACCATCCTCTGTGTGAAAAAGTTGCCCCTTAGGTGCCTTTCAAATCTTTCCCCTCTCACCTTAAATATTTGCCCTTTAGTTCTAGACTCCCTCAACTCATGGAAAAGACCTTGTCTATTTACTCAATCCATGCCATCCTGATTTTATACAACTCTATTAGTTTATTGTTGTAATACTTTAATCACTATGAATCATGTAATTGTGTTTGTGATTTATTCCATATTGGTGAATATAAACCTGTTGTGGTGAAGATTTGTCTGAGATTTGTCTCAAGGAGCATTTCATGAATTGGCAATGGAGTAGAAATTATCCTTGATCAAAGACCAGCATCAGGGGAAGATAGATCAGAACTTCAACACTGTTTTGGAGAACTGTGCCCTATGGTTTCAAGACCATTAAGATCAGGTATTTGAAAGTACCACCCCAGACGGCTGCCCATATTCCTTCAACCAAAACCTTGAAGAGAGGAGCAGGGAGATGACATCATAGTTAGTTTCAAACAGGGCAGTGAAACCAATTAAATAGGCAGATACTAGGAATTTCCTAATATGACAGTAATAGCAGAAGAAACAGGATGAAGAGGTTACTTGGAATATGACTTGGTGCTGAATCTG
>NW_025190309.1:0-3355 GCF_004010195.1 Chiloscyllium plagiosum
GACCTTGTGACATTGTTGGGGTACAGTGCCATGCGGGTGAGCTGACCTTGTGGCACTGAATTGACTGTCACTGACTGTCATGGCTGGAGGGAGTGTGGGGTATGATGTGTGCACAGGCATGTTCCTGACTGGGCCTGATACTTCTCGGAGCCCCGTAGAGGCTGGAGAATCTAACCAAAACTGGGATCAATTGCTGCTTGGAAGAGAGTCCATTCAGCCCATCACTCCAGTGCTGGAGCATTGACAGCTCTCTCCAATCAGATCAGTCCAAAACCAAACAATTGATCCCTCCTTGTCTTTGGCCACACAGACATTGTGGGCAAGTTTGATGCAGATCTGACCCCCAGATAACCCCATTCTTTCAACTTCTGCACAGAATGGGTCCATCTCTGGGCCCAGCATTTACTGCCGCCATCCCTAGTTGCCCCCCTTGAGGAGATGGGGGTGAGCTGCCTTCTTGGCCCACTGCAGTCCATGTGCTGTGGGTAGCCCCACAGTGTCCCTTAGGGAGGGAATCCCAGGATTCTGACCCAGCCAGACTGAGGTAACGGCGAGATATTTCCAAGTCAGGGTGGTGAGGGGCTCGGAGGGGAACTTGCAGGGGGTGGTGTTCCCATGTACCTGCAGCCCCTTGTCCTTCTGGATGGAAGTGGCTGTGGGTTTGGAAGGTGCCCCCTAAGGATCTTTGGTGAATCAGCCTCTCAGAATCCATACAGAGTGAAAGCAGGCCATTCGGTCCATCAAATCCACACCAACCCTCTGAAGAGCATCCCACCCAGATGCCGTCCCCTATAAACCTCAATTTCCCATGGCCAATCCACCCTGACCTGCACATCCCTGAACACTACGGGATAATTTTCCATGGCCAATCTTTCCCAAACTGCACATCTTATGGTGGGTAAGGGTGGATGGGCCATGGGAAATTGTCCCATAGTGCCCAGGGATGTGCAGGTTAGCGTGGATTGGCCATGGGAAATTGTCCCATAGTGCCCAGGGATGTGCAGGTTAGGATGGATTAGCCATGGGAAATTGTCCCATAGTGCCCAGGGATATGCAGGTTAGGATGGATTAGCCATGGGAAATTGTCCCATAGTGCCCAGGGATGTACAGGTTAGGATGGATTAGCCATGGGAAATTGTCCCATAGTGTCCAGGAATGTGCAGGTTAGGGTGGATTGGCCGTAGGAAATTGTCCCATAGTGCCCAGGGATGTGCAGGTTAGCGTGGATTGGCCATGAGAAATTGTCCCATAGTGCCCAGGGATGTGCAGGTTAGGGTGGATTGGCCATGGGAAATTGTCCCATAGTGCCCAAGGATGTGCAAGTTAGGGCGTGTTGGCCATGGGAAATTGTCCCATAGTGCCCAGGGATGTGCAGGTTAGGGTGGATTGGCCATGGAAAATTGTCCCATAGTGGCCAGGGATGTGCAGGTTAGCGTGGATTGGCCATGAGAAATTGTCCCATAGTCCCCAGGGATGTGCAGGTTAGGGTGGATTGGCCGTGGGAAATTGTCCCATAGTGCCCAGGGATGTGCAGGTTAGGGTGGATTGGCCATGGAAAATTGTCCCATAGTGCCCAGGGATGTGCAGTTTAGGGTGGATTGGCCATGGGAAATTGTCCCATAGTGTCCAGGGATGTGCAGGTTACGGTGGATTAGCCATGGGAAATTGTCCCATAGTGCCCAGGGATGTGCAGGTTAGGGTGGATTGGCCATGGAAAATTGTCCCATAGTGCACAGGGATGTGCAGGTTATGGTGGATTGGCCATGGGAAATTGTCCCATAGTGCCCAGGGATGTGCAGGTTAGGGTGGATTGGCCGTGGGAAATTGTCCCATAGTGTCCAGGGATGTGCAGGTTGGAGTGTATTGGCCGTGGGGAATTGTCCCATAGTGTCCAGGGATGTGCAGGTTAGAGTGTATTGGCCATGGGAAATTGTCCCATAGTGCCCAGGGATGTGCAGGTTAGGGTGGATTGGCCATGGGAAATTGTCCCATAGTGCCCAGGGATGTGCAGGTTAGGGTGGTTGGCCGTGGGGAAATAGTCCCATAGTGCCCAGGGATGTGCAGGTTAGGGTGGATTGGCCATGGGAAATAGTCCCATAGTGCCCAGGGATGTGCAGGTTAGGGTGGATTGGCCATGGGAAATAGTCCCATAGTGCCCAGGGATGTGCAGGTTAGGGTGGATTGGCCATGGGAAATGTCCCATAGTGGAGGGAGATTCAGGGGAACAGCTTACCTCGAGGGATCTCACTCAAACACCTCCGTGTGCCTCAAGCCAGCTTCCGAGTCTCGATAATTCCTCAGGTAGGGCTCGACCTCCTGGTCACTGGGTTACTCACTCGGAGAACATCCAGTGAACTGGACCATAGCATCCCATCCGAGAACAAAACTGGACACAGGTCCACTCGGGAAACTTGCCTTTATCAGCCTTGGCACAGACTGGAAGAGCAGGGAGGTTATGTCAGAGCTGTCCAGGCCTTTGGAGAGGCCTCAGCTGGAGGACAGTGTGCAGTTCCAGTCTCTGCTCTACAGGAGGGCGGGGGGATGCAGAGGGAGATTCACCAGGATACTGCCCAGGATGGAGCAGTTCAGTGACAGAGAGAGGCTGGGTCAGCTCGGGCTGTTCCCCTTAAAGCAGGGAAGGCTGAGGGGGTTTCCTGAGAGAGGGGTATAAGATTATGAGGGGCATGGGCTGGGTGGACAGGAAGCTGCTGTTCCCCTCAGTTAAAGGGTCAGTTATGGGGGCAGGGTGGGGCATCATTTTAAGGTGAAAGGCAGGAGGTGCAGGGAGGATTTGAGGAAAGGTTGTTTCACCCAGAGGGTGGGGGGGGGGGTGCAATGCTCTGCCTGGGAGGAGGGGAAACTTTTAAAAAGGACTCGGATGAGCTCTGGAGATGTCTGAACATTCATAGCCATGGGTGTGGTGCAGGAAAGTGACCAGTTTATAGTACCTTAATGGATACAGACCCGATGGGCAGAAAGGTCTGTTTTCATTCATTCACAGGATGAGGGTATCGCTGTCTAGTCCTAGCATGTATTGCCCATCCCTAATTACCCAGGGGGCAGTTAAGAGTCAACCCCATCACAGTGGATCTGGAGTCACGTTAGGCCCAGGCCAGGTAACGATGGCAGTTCCCTTCCCTGAAGCATATTAGTGATCCAGATGGATCAGATTGTCACAATGATTGGCAATGGATTGATGGTCATCATGAGACTCATGATTATTATTGAATTGGAATTGTACCATCTCCTCTGCCACGATTCGATCCTGGGTCTCTGGATTAACAGTCCAGTGATAATACCACGAGGTAATCACCTCGCCCATTGCTGCTATGTACAAACAGAGATGTGGGGGTGG
>NW_025190310.1:0-3356 GCF_004010195.1 Chiloscyllium plagiosum
TCTTGCTGTCCTGTTGCTCTTCCCAATGGCAGTCAGAGTTAGATTCTCAAAATGGACCTGACGTGCCATTAACTCCTGTTCCATTAAGAGAATCCTGACCTTTCACAGACACCATCTGTTTCCTAGTCCTGGGACCAGTGCCTCCAGCGTAGTACCAGTGAATCTTGGAGCATACTTCCTTGGCTGATGCTCCATTTGTCTTCCCTTTCAGTCTTCCAAAATAACATTTTGGCAACTTTCAGTTCTGCAGCATCCTTTGAAACAGCAGTACGACCTGCAAATACTTCAGCTTTCCAATGTAGTTTGTTGAGCACACAGTCATTCAAATGAGATGACAGTAGAAAATTAACACACTATTCAGCCTCTAATTGAAACAGCATGGGCTTATGATTTATGACCTGCCCAAGTGTGAAAAATAGAGAATAAACCTTAATGAATAAGGTATCACAGGAACCTTTTTGATCCTTCAGTGCCATACTGAAAGAGCTCTTCAACTGTCACAGTGGCTATATTAACATCTCATCCAAAAGACAAAATCCCATCTTCCCTCAGAGACATGAGGTCTATTGGCACTGTTTAAAAACATTAACAATACTTTTAATTTATAAGCACTTTAATATATAATACATACCAAGGTTCCTCATAATAGCACAAAATGTAAAATAACCAAGAGATAACAGGAGGGAGTAACTATAAGTTTTGTAAAGAGGGGGGGTCTTATAAGGAGAAAGAGTGGGTGTGAGAAGATGGTTTAAGAGAAGCAATACAAGAGCTTATTGCTGATCTGGCTGGAGATGCAGTAGCCAGTGTGTGATGAAAGGAGTGGGGCTGCAGAAGCCAGAGTTGGAGTTCTCAGAAGGTGGTAGTGCATGATGATTTTCCAGAGCATTTTGTCTATGGTGATGTGTGTACACAAGATGGGATTTTACACTGAAAACATGGGATGGCCCAGGAGTCTACCTGTAGGGCAGAGGCACAATGGGTGAACGGAATTTGATGCAGGTCGGGCTTCAGTCAGCAATATTTTGGATGAGCTCAAATACATGGAGATTCGAAGATGGAAAACTATCCTGGATAATATCAAACTAGTTGAATAAATTGGAAAGCCTAGTCTGGAGGTGACAAAGACATAGATGAGAGTTTTGGCAGCAACAGTGCTGAGCTCGAAGCAGAGATATGTAACATTTTGATCAGCAATAGAAAACAGTTCTCTGAATGTCAACATTTAAAATGTCAAACTGTAGTTGAAATACTTGAATCTGGTTCAGATGAGCTAGCGCGTCTGACGTGTAATTGTTCTGATTCCTTGTCATAATCCTGTAATTCATCATCTTTTTATACAGTTAAGTAATTATCAATTAATTAGATGTATAGATGAAGAATGGCTTTAAATTGTACATTATGAGAAGAGAGATTTTCCGTAGTGTTCCAGCAATATTTATCCCTTATTCAACCACCATTAACCGCAAACAGATTTTCTCTTTAGTTCAGTGCTATTTGAGGGATCTTGGTGTGTTCCAATTGTCTAGTCTGTCCCTTTTGATTTAAATAGCATCAATAATAGTTGTGAAGTACTTTGGAATGTCTGGAGAATATTACCAGATGCTGTACAAGTGAAAATTATTCTAAAATCTCAATTTAACTGTTTAATCTAAACTGCCATATGTAAAATATATTAATAAATGTTGTCAATCTAAAATGTTCAGCTTTATTTTATTGCAAATACTGAACTACAGGTATGCATATCTGTTTATCCGAAGAATAATAGATAGCTCTCTCACAGAGTTTATGATTTTAGGTCATATGTCAGTGACTCCAGTGCAATTCTGAGGGAGTTTGTTACTCTAGTACAATACTGAGGGAGTTTAATACTCAAGTACAATACTGAGGGAGTTTGATACTCCAGTGCAATACTGAGGGAGTTTGATACTCTAGTGCAATACTGAGTGAGTTTGATACTCCAGTGCAATACTGAGGGAGTTTGATACTCAAATGCAATACTGAGGGAGTTTGATACTCCAGTGCAATACTGAGGGAGTTTGATACACCAGTGCAATACTGAGTGAGTTTGATACTCAAATGCAATACTGAGGGAGTTTGATACTCCAGTGCAATGCTGAGGGAGTTTGATACTCCAGTGCAATACTGAGGGAGTTTGACACTCCAGTGCAATACTGAGGGAGTTTGACACTCCAGTACAATACTGAGGGGATTTGATCCTCCAGTGTAATACTGAGGGAGTTTGATACTCTAGTGCAATACTGAGGGAGTTTGATACTTCAGTGTAATACTGAGGGAGTTTGATACTCTAGTGCAATACTGAGGGAGTTTGATATTCCAGTGCAATACTGAGGGAGTTTGATACTCCAGTGCAATACTGAGGGAGTTTGATACTCAAATGCAATACTGAGGGAGTTTGATACTCCAGTGCAATACTGAGGGGATTTGATACTCCAGTGCAATACTGAGGGAGTTTGATACTCCAGTACAATACTGATGGGGTTTGATACTCCAGTACAATACTGAGGGAGTTTGATACTCCAGTGCAATACTGAGGTAATTTGATACTCGAGTGCAATACTGAGGGAGTTTGATACTCCAGTGCAATGCTGAGGGAGTTTGATACTCAAATGCAATACTGAGGAAGTTTGATACTCCAGTGCAATACTGAGGGAGTTTGATACTCTAGTGCAATACTGAGGGAGTTTGATAATCCAGAGCAATACTGAAGGAGTTTGATACTCACATGCAATACTGAGGGAGTTTGATACTCCAGTGCAATACTGAGGGGATTTGATACTCCACTGCAATACTGAGGGAGTTGATACTCCAGTGCAATACTGAGGGAGTTTGATACTCCAGTACAATACTGATGGGGTTTGATACTCCAGTGCAATACTGAGGGAGTTTGACACTCCAGTGCAATGCTGAGTGAATTTGATACTCCAGTGCAATACTGAGGGAGTTTGATACTCTAGTGCAATACTGAGGGAGTTTGATACTCAAATGCAATACTGAGGGAGTTTGATACTCCAGTGCAAAACTGAGGGAGTTTGATACTCCAGTACAATACTGAGGGGGTTTGATACTGCAGTGTAATACTGAGGGTGTTTGATACTCTAGTGCAATGCTGAGGGAGTTTGATACTCCATTGCAATACTGAGGGAGTTTGATACTCCAATGCAATACGGAGGGAGTTTGATACTCCAGTGCAATTCTGAGGGAGTTTGATACTCCAGTGCAATCCTGAGGGAGTTTGATACTCAAATGCAATACTGAGGGAGTTTGATACTCCAGTGCAATACTGAGTGAGTTTGATACCGGCAGTACAATGCTGAGGGAGTTTGATACTCCAG
>NW_025190311.1:0-3356 GCF_004010195.1 Chiloscyllium plagiosum
AGGTTGGGGATGTTGCGTGGACGGTGGTGAGGGTCAGGTTGGGGATGTCGTGTGGTCAGAGAGGTTCAGGCTGGGGATGGTTTTGTAATCCGGTGATGGACAGGCTGGGGGAGTTGGACAGTGGTGAGGGACAGGCTGGGGGAGGTGGATGGACGGATGTGAGGGTCAGGCTGGGGGTAGTGTGTGGACGGCGGTGAGGGACTGGTTTGTGTCTGTGTGTGGATGGTGATGAGGGTCCGGCTGTGCGCGATGTTGGACGGCGTTCGGTTCAGGCTGGGGGTGGTTTGTGAACGGCGGTGAGGGTCAGGCTGGGGGTGATGTTGGACGGCGGAGGAATCAGGGTGAGGGCAGTGTGTGGACGGTGGTGAGGGTCAGGCTGGGGGCGGTGTGTGGACGGAGGTTAGGGTCAGGCTGGAGGGCGGTGTGTGGACAGGGGTGAGTGTCAGGCTGGGGGCGGTGTGTGCGCGGCAGTGAGGTTCAGGCTGGAGGCGGTGCATGAACGGCGATGAAGTCAGTCTGGGGACGGTGTGTGCATGGCAGTGAGGGTCAGGCTGGGGGCGGTGTGTAGACAACGGTGAGGGTCAGGCTGGGGGCGATGGTGCACGGTGGTGGGGGTCAGTCTTGTGGCAGTGTGCAGATGGCGGTGAGTTTCAGGCTGGGTGCGTTGTTGGACGGCGGTGAGAGTCAGGCTGGAGGCAGTGTTTGGGCGGCAGTGAGTGTCAGGCAGGGGGCGGTGTGAGGACGGCAGTGAGGTTCAGGCTGTGGGCAGTGTGTGGATGGCGGTGACCATAAGGTTTGAGGTGGTTTGTGGATGGCAGTGTGGTTCAGGCAGGGGGCGGTGTGTGGTTGTGCGGTGATGGTCAGGCTGGGGCGGTGTGTGAACAGAATTAAGATTCAGGTTGGGGATGTTGTTGTATAGCGTTAAGGTCAGGCTGTGGGCGGTGTGTGGACGGCGGTGAGGTTCAGGCTGGGGGCGTTGTTGAACGGGGGTGTGGGTAAGGCTGGGGGCGGTATGTGGACGGCGGTGATGGCCAGGCTGGGGGTGGTGTGTATGGCAGTGAGCATCAGGCCGGGGGCAGTATGTGGACGGTGGTCGGGGTCAGGCTGTTGGCTGTGTGGGATCGGCGGTGGAGGTCAGGCTGGGATGGTGTGTTGACGGCAGTGAGGGTCAGGCTGGGGGTGATTATTCATTAGTCAGCTAATTACCTATATTTGTTATTAAAAATTGCAATTCGTCTAAATATTGTTATGACGTTTGATCAAATTAAATTTTTAATTATTGTTCATTCGTGAATTGCTGGGATTTTGTTTTTTTTGTTTTCAATACAATTATTCGTATTGAATGTAAGATTGACATGCTTTGACAATATCGGAGAGTGTTCATTTGAAACTTGTTTTTTCGTATCTTTCACTGATTTTACTTATTGCATAAGATTACATGGTACCTCAGTGGTTAGCAATGCTGCCTCACAGCGCAGTGAATCACAAAGAAGGAATTTCGCCAGAGCTGCAACTGTCTCACTTCCTCACTCGCCCTCCCCGTTTACATTTTCCTGCTCGTCAGTGATTTAAAGAAAACCAAGTGGATGCGATGTCATTCTGTAGCCTCTCTGTCGATTCCTCCGTTTCAGTTCCAACGTGGTTAGATCTCGGGGCGCTATCAAAGCACAGGTCCAGAGGTTCCTCTGAGAGTGTCATTTCTTTCATTGCTGTTGCTAATTGAATGAGCCACTAACGTGCGAACTGCTCCAAAACATGATTCAGGACCTCTGGTAACAACTCACGCAGGTTGAATAACGACAGACAGCTTCCAAATGATGTCCTTCATAGACGACTTTGGGGGTACATTTGACAGACCGATTAGTTCAGGAATCCGTGGTGCGCTGTGACACCAGCGCATCAGCTTCTTCTCTGTCTTTGAACCGAGCCGCCTCCGCAAGGAATGCAAATGCGGTACTGCTTTTTGTGGAAGGATCAGAACGCGGGAACTACACTCTCAAACAGAATGGCATATGATCAGAACCAGGTTGGAGAAAAACTTTACAATGCTTTGCACAGTAATTAAATGGAATTGCCTTACATTTCACTACGAGAGCAGATTTGTTCAAGCAAAGTCGAAGGCAGGTTTGCAGATGGGAAAGCAAGCAAGAAAGCTCCGTTCTTGTCCATGTTAAAGGCTGCAGTTGAAGAACAAAGCAGTTTCCTGCCCAGTTTCGAACTGGGGATCCTTCCCATGTTAGGCGAACGTGATGACCACGACACTACACAAACAAGACTCCTGCACCGGCCGTGCTGCGGCTCACTGGCATCCAGCACTGAAAGTTGAAGCCATTCTACGTTGCACCTTTCTGTTTCCAAAAGCTCGTTGTTGTCCAGCGTAATTGACATCTTGAAAACGTAAAAGCAAAGACACGTGAAATTGATGACAAAATATAAACAAAGATGTCGTCAATGTTTGGACGGTAGGGCGAGGTGGAATAGGTTGGGACGACTGCGACATGATCTTATGGAAGGGTTGTAAACTGAGCATTTACGTGTTTTACCCAAGTTGGGGTGAGTTGAAAACTCGAGAGCTTAGGTTTAAGGTGACTGAGCTGAAATTGACAAATGACCTGAGGCACATTTCCCACACAGAAGGTTGTGCGTGTTTGGAATGAGCTACCAGAGGAAATGGAGGGGGCTATTACACTCAGAAAATTGCAAAGGTAATCGGATGAGTTTCTGTAGGATGGGTTCAAACGGATTGGGGCCAAATGCTGGGGAACGGGTCTTGTTTAATTTTGGCTATGTGTTGAGCATGGACGAGATACACCGAAGTATCTGTTTCCACGCGGTGTACCCCAATACCGTCGTGTCGCTTACACCGGATTTAAAGGATTACTTTTTAGCGGAGCTTGCCGTCGCACTCTGTGGCACAATCATTTCGTGTGTTCGACTGCACACGGGAAAGGTAGTATTGTGAAACACTGCAGAAACGAACGACTTCCTTACTTTTGCTCCAACTGACCATACTCCGTGAAATTTTCCCAGATTCTCAGTTGAGGATTTTTGCTGCTGGAAGTTACCTCAGAAACCCTGTTAATTCGGAATGTATTGAAGGATCTTGGTGCAAGCCAGTAACTCCCTGAAAATGGCAACAGAAGTGTTTCAGATGGGAAAGAAAGCAAATGGAACACTGTCCTTCATCGGTCACAATGTTGGGTACAGTGGTTTGCATCTGATGTTGTAATTGGATAAAGCTTCTCTTTGGCCACATTTGGAGTACTGTGTGCAGTTCTCATCTCCTCACAATAGGAAGGATGTGGAGGCTTTGGAGAAGGAATAAAAAAGGGGTTCATCAGCTCATTGCCTGTGTT
>NW_025190312.1:0-992 GCF_004010195.1 Chiloscyllium plagiosum
GTTTGCAGAAGTCACGTGTTTGGCCGTTCACTGATACTCTGCCTCCCTGAGAGTTGCAGTCCTTCCCCACCTTTATTCAGGCAGCACTGTCCTTCATGTGATATGCCTCATCGAGAATGGAAGGACAGGTATCAATACCCGCAGTTGGGAATGGAGCGACAGTTTTAAAACGTTTACATTGTCCCCAGCGGAGAATTGAGCCCTGTGACAGGCGGGGACACTAACCATTATACTACCGAGGGCAAAAGTGTCAAAGGAGGCCCTTCAACCAAATGTGGCCACTCTTGTCAAAAACAACTGCCTAATGAACTGAATCCATTTCAGAATGCTTACCTCACAGCCTTATATGTCTTGGCATCAAAAGTTCACATCTGAATATTTATTCAGGTTATGAAGCTTTCTGCCGCTCTGAAAAATGTAGACAATGTATTCCAAATTCCAACCACCCACTAGCTGATAAAGCTTTTTCGCACATCTTCTCAAACGTTTCTGCTGATCGATCCCTCCATCAATGGGAAACTCGTTTATTCAACCCTGTCCGTGCCCTAACTCAATTATGTCGTGTACACATCTCCTTTGCACTGCAACAAACACTCCACTCTGTCCTGTCTTTCTTCACAACTGAAACTCTTCAACCCAAACAGTATCCCGGTAAATATCTCCTGCAATTTTCTCAGTATGATCACATCCCTGCTATAATGTGACTTGCAACTGCAAACAACACTCTTGCTTGAGCCTAATGAGCATTTGTTTTAAAATTTCTGGATTTGTATGAGGGCAATTCTAGCTAAGCAGCATTTATTACCCATTACTAATTGCCCAGAGGGCAGTTGAGACTCAACTATATTGCTATGGGTCTGAAGTCACATGCAGCCCAGGCCATGTAAGGATAGCAAATTTCATCCCGCAATGACATCAGTGAAACAGATTTTTTTTCAACAATTGTCAATGGATCTATAGTAGTCATTAGATTCTTCCTTGCAGATATTTTT
>NW_025190312.1:1938-3356 GCF_004010195.1 Chiloscyllium plagiosum
AAAGGTGATGTTTACGTTCGACGAATAAAACCTGAAATGCAAGCCTGACCTCAGGAACAGAGATCATGATTTAAATTTCCTGCAATCTCATTCATTCATGTCCCTTATGCAGTGGATTCAACCATCTTCACCCAGTCCGGCCTACGAGAGACTCCAGGACCAGAAAAAAAACATGAGCTGACCCTTAATTCAGGAATCGCCATCATGTGGGGAAGCAGGCTTGTCGGCCCTTCCAGTTCACAGGGTACATCGGAAGCGCATCCCACCAGACCCCAGGGTATTCCCTGCCGCATAAGCCTGCATTTCCCATTGTTGATCCCTGGAACAGGTACACCTTTGGTCAGAGGAAGAAATAAAAACGCAACCACACAGAGAATGTGCAGACTGCCCACAGACAGACACCCGAGGCTGGGATCGCACCCAGGTTTGTGGTGTAGCCAGACAACAACGAACGAGGGGCGAAAAATAAATGTTGTCCTGACCAGTGATACTCACACCCTGTGGGTGAATAAGGAAGAATGAAAACACATTACCAACATGGAAAACGGGATTTGTATCTGTGTGGACACAATTTGAAAGGATCGTTCACCCTGTGTAGAAAAAACGACACTGATACCACAGAGAAAGCAGGGCAATGTGGGAACTGCTGGAAGAGATTCATTTAACCACAGAAATGGAAACTCATTTAATCAGTAACACTGGGGAGAGGCCGTTCACCAGTCCCGTGTGTGGGAAGGGATGACTGATCAAAACAACCTCCGAGACTCCGGCAGGATTACATATCCCATCAGGTGTTCGATTATGCTGTCAGTGCTGTTGTTAATCCCAACCAGATCTTTGCTCCATAGCGTCAATCATAGAGTCATACAGCATGAAGGCATACAGGCCCGTCAGTGCAACCAATCCATGCTGAACATACTGCCAAACTAATCTACTCCCATCTGCCTCCTCCTGTACCCGTTGAGTGGTAATAATGCCCTTGTAGTTTTATTACTGTGTTGTTAATCCAAAAAACCAGGTAATATTTTGAGGACAAAGAGGCATGACAGATGGTGGAGTTTGAATTCAATAAGCACCTGGAATTGAAGAATCTCGTGATGACCTAAATCAGTTGTATGGAAAATCCCATCTGATTCACTCATGCCAGTTCGGGAAGCAAATTGTCATATTCAGCTGCTCTTTCCCACAGGAGACTCCAGATGGATAATACCGCGGTTGACTCTTAAATGTCCTCTGGGAAATAACTGATGTACTAGGCATGAACAAATTTATTTTAAAAATCCCACTTTCTCATTCATATTTGGAATCAATTGTCCATTAAATGTTGCAAACATACCCTCATCCATCACTTCCTCAGCAAGTTAATTGCACACGTAAAACACCTTCCTTAAAAAAAGTCTCACATGACTTTTTTTTAA
>NW_025190313.1:0-965 GCF_004010195.1 Chiloscyllium plagiosum
TACAGAGAGTGGTGGGATTCTCTTCCAGCTGGATTGGTGGGATTCTCTTCCAGTGGGAGTGGTGGGATTCTCTTCTACAGAGAGTGTTGGGATTCTCTTCCAGTTGGAGTGGTGGGATTCTCTTCCAGTGGGAGTGGTGGGATTCTCTTCTACAGAGAGTGGTGGGATTCTCTTCCAGCTGGAGTGGTGGGATTCTCCCAGTGGGAGTGGTGGGATACTCTTCTACAGAGAATGGTGGGATTCACTTCTACTGAGAGTGGTGGGATTCTCTTCCAGTGGGAGCTGTTGGATTCTCTTCTACAGGGAGTGGTGGGATTCTCTTCTACAGTGAGTGGCGGGATTCTCTTCCACAGGGAGTATGTGGGATTCTCTTCTACCTACTGAGAGTGGTGGGATTCTCTTCAGGTGGGAGCTGTTGGATTCTCTTCTACAGGGAGTGGTGGGATTCTCTTCTACAGTGAGTGGCGGGATTCTCTTCCACAGGGAGTATGTGGGATTCTCTTCTACAGTGAGTGGTGGGATTCTCTTCCACAGGGAGTATGTGGGATTCTCTTTTACAAGGAATGATGGGATTAGCTTCCACAGAGCGTGGTGGGATTCTCTTCTACAGATAGTGGTGGGATTCTCTCCCACAGGGAGTGTGTGGGATTCTCTTCTACAGGGAGTATGTGGAATTCTCTTCCACTGGGAGTGAATGGAATTCTCTTCTACAGAGAGTGGTGGGATTCTCTTCCACAGGGAGTGTGTGGGATTATCTTCTCCAGTGAGTGGTGGGATTCTCTTCCACTGGGAGTGCTGTGAATCTCTTCCACAGGGAATGGTGGGATTCTCTTCTACAGAGAGTGGTCGGCTTCTCTTCCACTGAGAGTGGTGTATCTCTTCCACTGGGAGTGGTGGATTTCTCTTCCACAGAACGTAGTGGGATTCTCTTCCACAGGGAGTGTATGGAATTCTCTTCCACTGGG
>NW_025190313.1:2013-3356 GCF_004010195.1 Chiloscyllium plagiosum
GAGAGTGGTGGGATTCTCTTCCACAGGGAATGATGGGATTCTCTTCCACAGAGAGTGGTGGGATTCTGTTACACTGGGAGTATGTGGGATTCTCTTCCACTGGGAATGGTGGGATTCTCTTCCACAGAGAGTGTTGGAAGTCTCTTTTACAGGGAATGGTGGGATTCTTTTCCAGTGGGTGTGGTGGGATTCTCTTCCACAGGGAATGATGGGATTCTCTTCCACAGAGAGTGGTGGGATTCTGTTACACTGGGAGTATGTGGGATTCTCTTCCACTGGGAATGGTGGGATTCTCTTCCACAGAGAGTGTTGGAAGTCTCTTTTACAGGGAATGGTGGGATTCTCTTCCAGTGGGTGTGGTGGGATTCTCTTCCACAGGGAATGATGGGATTCTCTTCCACAGAGAGTGGTGGGATTCTCTTCCACTGGGAGTATGTGGGATTCTCTTCCACTGGGAATGGTGGGATTCTCATCCACTGGGCGTGGCAGGATTCTCTTCCACAGAGAATGGTGGGATTCTCTTCCACGGGGAATGTGTGGGATTCTCTTCCATAGGGAGTATATGGGATTCTCTTCCAAAGGTAGTGTATGGAATTCTCTTCCACTGGGAGTGGTGGGATTCTCTTCTATGGAGAGTCGTGGGATTCTCTTCCACAGGGAGTATGTGGGATTCTCTTCCACAGGGAATGGTGGGATTCTCTTCTACAGAGACTGGTGGGATGCTCTTCCACAGAGAGTTGTCGGATTCTCTTCCACTGAGAGTGGTGGGATTCTCTTCCACGGGGAATGTGTGGGATTCTCTTCCATTGGGAGTGGTGAGATTCTCTTCCAGTGGGAGCTGTGGTATTCTCTTCTACTGAGAGTGGTGGGATTCTCTTCCACAGGGAATGGTGGGATTCTCTTCCACAGAGAGTGTTGGAAGTCTCTTTTACAGGGAATGGTGGGATTCTCTTCCAGTGGGTGTGGTGGGATTTCTTCCACAAGGAATGATGGGATTCTCTTCCACAGAGAGTGGTGGGATTCTGTTACACTGGGAGTATGTGGGATTCTCTTCCACTGGGAATGGTGGGATTCTCATCCACTGGGCTTGGCAGGATTCTCTTCCACAGAGAATGGTGGGATTCTCTTCCACTGGGAATGTGTGGGATTCTCTTCAATTGGGAGTGTGTGGAATTCTCTTCTACAGGGAGTGTATGGAATTCTCTTCCACTGGGTGTGTTGGGATTCTCTTCCACATGGAGAATATGGTATTCTCTTCCACTGGGAGTAGTGCAATTCTCTTCCACAGAGGGTGGAGGGATTCTCTTCTCCAGGGAGTGGTGGGATTCTCTTCCACAGGGAAT
>NW_025190314.1:0-3356 GCF_004010195.1 Chiloscyllium plagiosum
ATGTTCCAGAGAATAGCAGTTATAGAGTTAGATTAGATTACCTACAGTGCTGAAGCTGGCGATTTGGCCCAGAAAGTCTCAAGCCTCTGAAGCGGAACCCACGCGGACCAACTCCACCACCCCACACTTACCCTTGAGTAATACACATAACACTATGCACAATTTAGTATGGCCGATTCACGTAACCTGCACATCCTTTTATTGTGGGAGGAAACTGGAGCACTTACAAAAATCCAACACAGACAGGGGGAGATTTTCCAAACACGACACAGACAGTTGCCTATGGTAGGAATCGAACGTGGGTCCCTGGCGCTGGAAGGCAACAGTGTTCAACGCGTATCCACTGTGCCCCCACATAGAATGCCCACGATAACATTCTGGAGAATGTCAGTTCAGGAACCTTCCAGACAAAGTTGGTTATAGAATGTTCTGGGGAACATTGACTGTAGAATGTTCCAGAGAACATAAGTTACAAAATGATCCTGTGAATGTCAGTCATAGAATGTTCCAGAGAAAATCAGTTATAGAACGTTCCAGAAAGATTCAGTTATAGAATGATCTGGAGAACGTCAATTAGACAATGCTCCAGAGAAAGTCAGTTAGAGAATGATCCAGAACAAGTCTGTTATCTAATTTTCTGGAGAAAATCTGTTATAGAATGCTCCAGAGTGGAGGACGTTGGCTGTATAATGTTCCAGAGAATATCAGTTATGAAATATTCTGGAACAAGCTGATTATAGAATGATTTGGAGAACGTCGGTTATGCAACGTTCCCATAAACATCAGTTAGAGACTGTCCCGGAATATGTTAGTTTTGGATTGTCGAATATGGAAAGTTGGTTGTAGAATGTTCTGTGTAATGTTGGTTAACGAATGTTTTGCAGAAAGTCGGTTATATAATGTTCCGGGGAATGTCGGGTATAGAATGCTCCAGGGAATGTCAGTTACAGAATGTTCGAGAGAAAGTGGGTTATAGAAAGTACCGGAGAAAGTAAATTATAGAATGTTCTGGAGAATATCCGTTGTAGAATGCCTCATAGAATGTTTGTTATAGAATTTTCCGGGAATGTCATGTGAATACTGTTATGGGGAATGTCGGGCACAGAATGTGATGGACTCATAAAGGCCCACATCACAAAGGACCTGCGGCTCATTACGGTTGCGAGACCCACTCAAACGTGCAGTGGGAATATATCCCCAAACTCAATTGAACTACCACTTTGTACACAAAATGAATAAGATAAAGATAAGGGGTCAGAAATTTTATATAAGATCCTCTTTAATAATTATGTACATGTTATCCTTACTCAGCTATTTTTCCCCACCTCATTTTCAGTTCTCGCATTCCCAGCTTTAAAATGTTCAGGATATTCATTTCCCAGTATTGGTCACCCTGTCTGCCTAATATTATTAAATCACATCCATTTCCCTCAATGCATGCACTGATTTCCTCAGTCTGTTTTAAGAATACAACAGTCATTCTGATAGAGTGTCTTCCATTCAGCTTTCTAACCTATTATTATATGTTCCATTGTCTCCTTTATTCCTCACGTTGCGGTGTCAGGAAACAGTTTGATAACACCATAGTCACAGAATCAGACTTGATGGTTAATGCTTCATGAAGCCCTATCACCATCCCTGCATGTATCCTGTTCCACTGGAAGGACAGACTCACCAGTGATGGGGCGCCATTGGATAAAGTCAGGGAATGAGTTACCCTGGAATTTCCCAACATTGATTTCAGAACCCGGAAATTTCATGGTAACAGGTCAGAGATGGTCAAAGAATCTTCCTTATGATTGACATCTACTACCCTCCACACCTCACCTCCGTGATAACGCAGTTCCCAAGATGTTGCAATCAAACCAACATCGGGCTGGCAAGGACACAGAACGTGCTCACGGTGTTGTGCGCCAATGATCATCACCAAGAGTGTTTCTGTATTCCCACCACTGACTGTGCAGGGTGAGGACTCAAATACACAGCAGCAAGACTGTGGGAAGTGATGGGGAAACGAACAAGAGGGACACATTCTCACCAAACTACTTGTCCTGTTGGAGGTAAAGTATACGCATCGCAATGAAGATACCAAACACTATGTTATGTGGCCCTACCTCCTGCGCTTCAGGACAAACGTCTAAACCGCCGAGCAATGGAAACCTGGCATCCATGAGGCTCTGTGGTTATCATAGAGCCTGTAAATGGACAAGCAATTGACAAAAATTTGGCAGATGGAATATGATGTGCGTGAATGCGAACCTGTGAATTTTTCAGGAAAAGTTAAAGGCTGCATCATACGTAAATGGAGGGAGATTACAGGACTTAGTGAAACAGTGTGTACTGGAGGGTTCAGTCTGACCCGTTCAGACATGGGGACTATTGCTCTATCTTCCTGATGCAACACGAGCTGATGTTCTCAGTACCCAACTTGCTCTCCGTACAGATGGCATATTTTGATCAGATTGCTTGACGTTGGGGTGTGGCGAGTGGTGAGTGTTTTGAGCCGTGTGTCAAGGGGACGGCCTTTATCCGACAGGCCATCCTTTCTTTCTGCATGGGGAACATAAAACGTTGGGAACGGCTCACTGCTTTTGAATGAAGTGGCTGTGGCTGCTGCCAGGAAAGCGGGTGTTCACAAGAATGATGTACTGTGCTTAGAAACACTGCAACCCTAATGCAGCTAGACATGGAGGGTCCAATCGCAAGAATGAGAACATAAACTAAAGGCAGTACCAGATCAGCTGAAATTGTTAGTTATATCACATTCTTAATTCACCACACCGAACCATTAACCCAGAGCAGAAACCTGTTCAGCACAGTGCACAGTGTATATGAAGCTCTGTTTGATCCTTCCAAGCAATCTGCCACATGCAGAAAACTGCAGACCACAGAAGTGCAATGATCTATGAACCCGGACGGGATGTCTGACCAGCTCAGAGAGCTATGCAGATCGCAGCATTACATTGATCAGTAAACTCCGGCGAGATATTTGTCTTGCACCTGGAGCTGCGCAGGCCGCTGCACTACCTTAATCTATAAACCTGGACTAGATATCTGTCCAACACCGGAAGCTATGCAGACCACAGCAATACACTGATTGATAAACCCGAACTAGATATTTGTCCAGCACAAGGAGCTATACAGACCACTGCAGTGCATTGATCTATAAACCCAAACATGATATCGTTCCAGCACAGGAAGCTACGCATACCACAAAAGTGCAATGATCTATAAATCGAGATTAGACATCTGTCCAGCATCGGGAGATACGCAGACTATAGCAGTGCATCGATCTATAAAATGAGATTAGATATACGTCCAGGACAGAAAGCTATGGAGACCATAACAGTGCATTG
>NW_025190315.1:0-3356 GCF_004010195.1 Chiloscyllium plagiosum
CTCTGGCCTGTACTGTGACATTATTGAATTCTGACCTGTGCTGTGACTGTATTGACTCTGGCCTGTGCTGTTACATTATTGACCTCTGGCCTGTACTGTGACATTATTGAACTCTGGCCTGTACTTTGACATTATTGAACTCTGGTTTGTACTGTGACATTATTGAACTCTGGCCTGTGCTGTGACATTGCTCTAGTCTGTCCTGTGCTGTGACAGTATTGAACTCTGGCCTGTGTTGTGACATTTTTGAATTCTGGCCTGTGCTGTAACATTATTGCACTCTGGCCTGTGCTGTGACATTATTGAAGTCTGGCCTGTACTGTGACATTATTGAACTCTGGTTGTGCTGTGACATTATTGAAGTCTGGCCTGTGCTGTGACAGTATTGAAGTCTGGCCTGTGCTGTGACATTATTGAAGTCTGGCCTGTACTGTGACATTATTGAATTCTTACCTGTGCTTTGACATTATTGAAGTCTGGCCTGTAATGTGACATTATTGAACTCAGGCCTGTGCTTTGACATTATTGAAGTCTGGCCTGTACTGTGACATTATTGAACTCGGGCCTGTGCTTTGACATTGTTGAACTCTGGCCTGTACTGTGACATTCTTGAATTCTGGCTGTACTGTGACATTATTGAACTCTGGCCTGTGCTATGAAATTATTGAATTCTGTCCTGTGCTGTGACATTATTGAACTCTGGCCTGTGCTGTGACATTATTGAATTCTGGCCTGTGCTGTGACATTATTTAACTCTGGCCTGTGCTGTGACATTATTGAACGCTGGCCTGTACTGTGACATTATTGAAGTCTGGCCTGTACTGTGACATTATTGAACTCTGGCCAGTGCAGTGACATTATAGAAATCTGGCCTGTGCTGTGACATTATTGAAGTCTGGCCTGTGCTGTGACATTATAGAAATCTGGCCTGTGCTGTGACATTATTGAAGTCTGGCCTGTGCTGTGACTTTATTGAAGTCTGGCCTGTGCTGTGATATTATTGAACTCTGGCCTGGGCTGTGACATTATTGAATTCTGGCCTGTACTGTGACTTTATTGAAGTCTGGCCTGTGCTATGACATTATTGAATTCTGTCCTGTGCTGTGACATTATTGAACTCTGGCCTGTACTGTGACTTTATTGAAGTCTGGCCTGTGCTGTGATATTATTGAACTCTGGCCTGTGCTGTGATGTTATTGAACTCTGGCCTGTGCTGTGACATTATTGAATTCTGGCCTGGGCTGTGACATTATTGAATTCTGACCTGTGCTGTGACATTATTGAAGTCTGGCCTGTGCTGTGACATTATTGAACGCGGGCCTGTACTGTGACATTATTGAAGTCTGACCTGTGCTGTGACTTTATTGAACTCTGGCCTGTGCATTGACGTTACTGAAGTCTGGTCTGTACTTTGACATTATTGAACTCTGGCCTGTGTTGTGACAATTTTGAATTCTGGCCTGTGCTGTGACATTATTGAACTCTGGCCTGTGCTGTGACAGTATTGAAGTCTGGCCTATGTTGTGACATTATTGCACTCTGGCCTGTCTGTGACAGTTTTGAACTCTGGCCTGTGCTGTGACATTATTGAACTCTGGCCTGTGCTGTGACATTATTGAAGTCTGGCCTGTGCTGTGACATTATTGAACTCTGGCCTGTGCTATGACATTATTGAATTCTGGCCTGTGCTCTGACAGTATTGAACTCTGGCCTGTGCTGTGACATTATTGAACTCTGGCCTGTACTGTGACATTATTGAAGTCTGGCCTGTACTGTGACTTTATTGAAGTCTGGCCTGTGCTGTGACATTATTGAACTCTGACCTGTGCTGTGACAGTATTGAAGTCTGGCCTGTGTTGTGACATTATTGCACTCTGGCCTGTGCTGTGACAGTATTGAAGTCTGGCCTGTACTGTGACATTATTGAACTCTGGCCTGTGCAGTGACAATATTGAAGTCTGGCCTGTACTGTGACATTATTGAACTCTGGCCTGTGCTGTGACAGTATTGAACTCTGGCCTGTGCTGTGACATTATTGAAGTCTGGCCTGTACTGTGACATTATTGAACTCTGGCCTGTGCTGTGACATTATACAAATCTGGCCTGTGTTGTGACAGTATTGAAGTCTGGCCTATGTTGTGACATTATTACACTCTGGCCTGTGCTGTGACTTTATTGAAGTCTGGCCTGTACTGTGACATTATCAAACTCTGGCCTGAACTGAGACATTATTGAATTCTAGCCTGTACTGTGACATTATTGAAGTCTGGCCTGTGCTGTGACATTATTGAACTCTGGCCTGTGCTGTGACATTATTGAAGTCTGGCCTATGTTGTGACATTATTACACTCTGGCCTGTGCTGTGACAGTATTGAAGACTGGCCTGTACTGTGACATTATTGAACTCTGGCCTGTACTGTGACATTATTGAACTCTGGCCAGTGCAGTGACATTATAGAAATCTGGCCTGTACTGTGACATTATTGAAGTCTGGCCTGTGTTGTGACATTATTACACTCTGGCCTGTGCTGTGACTTTATTGAAGTCTGGCCTGTACTGTGACATTACCGAACTCTGGCCTGAACTGAGACATTATTGAATTCTAGCCTGTACTGTGACATTATTGAACTCTGGCCTGTGCTGTGACATTATTGAATTCTGGCCTGTGCTGTGACATTATTGACCTCTGGCCTGTGCTGTGACTTTATTGAAGTCTGGCCTGTGCTGTGACATTATTGAACTCTGTCCTGTACTGTGACATTATTGTATTCTGACCTGTACTGTGACTTTATTGAAGTCTAGCCTGTGCTGTGACATTACTGAACTCTGTCCTGTACTGTGACATTATTGTATTCTGACCTGTGCTGTGACATTATTGAAGTCTGGCCTGTACTGTGACTTTATTGAAGTCTGGCCTGTGCTGTTACATTATTGACCTCTGGCCTGTGCATTGACGTTATTGAAGTCTGGCCTGTACTTTGACATTATTGAACTCTGGCCTGTGTTGTGACATTTTTGAATTCTGGCCTGTGCTGTGACAGTATTGAAGTCTGGCCTGTACTGTGACATTATTGAACTCTGGCCTGAGCTGTGACAGTATTGAAGTCTGGCCTGTGCTGTGACAGTATTGAAGTCTGGCCTGTACTGTGACATTATTGAACTCTGGCCTGTGCTGTGACAGTGTGGAAGTCTGGCCTGTGCTGTGACAGTATTGAAGTCTGGCCTGTACTGTGACATTATTGAACTATGGCTTGTGCAGTGACAGTATTGAAGTCTGGCCTGTACTGTGACAGTATTGAAGTCTGGCCTGTACTGTGACATTCTTGAATTCTGGCCTGTGTTGTGACATTATTGCA
>NW_025190316.1:0-3356 GCF_004010195.1 Chiloscyllium plagiosum
TTTTTTAGCTGAGGAAACACAGTCCTATAGCTGTGGAAACACAGTTCTTCAGCTGAGTAAACACTGTTCTATAACTGAGGAAACACAGTTGTACAGTTAAGGAAACACAGTTCTATAGCTGTTGAAACACAGTTCTGTAACTGAGGAAACACAGTTCTGTAGCTGAGGAAACACTGTTCTGTAGCTGAGGAAACACTGTTCTGTAGCTGAGGAAACAATGTTCTATAGTTGTGGAAATACTGTTCTTTAGCTGAGGAAACGCAGTTCTATAGCTGAAGAAACACAGTCCTATAACTGAGGAAACACAGTTCTATCACTGAGAAAACATAGTTCAATGACTGAGGAAACACTGTTCTATGACTGAGGAAACACAGTTCTATAGTTGAGGAAACACAGTTCTGTAACTGAGGAAACACAGTTCTTCAGCTGAGTAAACACTGTTCTATAGTTGTGGAAATACTGTTTTTTAGCTGAGGAAACACAGTCCTGTAGCTGAGGAAACACAGTTCTTCAGCTGAGTAAACACTGTTCTATAGTTGTGGAAATACTGTTCTTTAGCTGAGGAAACGCAGTTCTATAGCTGAAGAAACACAGTCCTATAACTGAGGAAACACAGTTCTATCACTGAGAAAACATAGTTCAATGACTGAGGATACACTGTTCTATGAGTGAGGAAACACAGTTCTATAGTTGAGGAAACACAGTTCTATAACTGAGGAAACACAGTCCTATAGCTGAGCAAACACAGTTGGATAGCTGAGGAAACACTGTTATTTAGCTGAGGAAACACAGCTCTATATTTGAGGAAACACAATTCGATTACTGAGAAAACACAGTTCGAAAGCTGAAGAAACACAGTTCTGTAACTGAGGATACACTGTTCTGTAGTTGAGGAAACACTGTTCTGTAGCTGAGGAAACACATCTATAGCTGAGGAAACACTCATTTTAAGCTGAGGAAACACTCATTTTAAGCTGAGAAAACACTGTTCGATATCTGAGGAAACACAGTTCATTAGCTGAGGAAACACAGCTCTATAGCTGAGGAAACACAGTTCTATAGTTAAGGAAACACAGTTCTGTAACTGAGGAAACACTGTTCTTTAGCTGAGGAAACACTATTCTATAACTGAGGAAACACTGTTCTATAGTTGAGGAAACACAGTTCTGTGGCTGAGGAAACACAGTTCTATCGCAGAGGAAACACAGTTCTATCGCTGAGGAAACACAGTTCTATAACTGAGGAAACACAGTTCTGTAGCTGAGCAAACACAGTTGTATCGCTGAGGAAATACTGTTCCACAGCTGAGGAAACACAGTTCTACAGCTGAGGAAACACAGTACTGTAGCTGAGGAAACACAGTACTATAGCTGAGGAAACACAGTACTATAGCTGAGGAAACACAGTTCTGTAGCTGAGCAAACACAGTTGTATCGCTGAGGAATCCTGAAGAAGGGCTAATGCCCGAAACGTCGATTCTCCTGTTCCCTGGATGCTGCCTGACGTGCTGCGCTTCTCCAGCAACACATTTCCATCGCTGAGGAAACACTATTCTGTAACTGAGGAAACACTGTTCTATAGATGAGGAAACACAGTTCTGTAGCTGAGGAAACACAGTTCTCTCGCTGAGGAAACACAGTTCTATAGTTGAGGAAACACAGTTCTATAACTGAGGAAACACAGTTCTGTAGCTGAGCAAACACAGTTGTATCGCTGAGGAAATACTGTTCACAGTTGAGGAAACACAGTTCTACAGCTGAGGAAACACAGTTCTGTAACTGAGGCAACACAGTTGTACTGTTGAGGAAACACTGTTCTTTAGCTGAGGAAACACAGATCTGTAACTGAGGATACACTGTTCTGTAGTTGAGGAAACACTGTTCGGTAGCTGAGGAAACACACCTATAGCTGAGGAAACAGAGTTCTGTAGCTGAGCAAACACAGTTGTATCGCTGAGGAAACACTATTCTATAACTGAGGAAACACTGTTCTATAGTTGTGGAAATACTGTTCTTTAGCTGAGGAAACACAGTCCTATTGCTGAGGAAACACAGTAATATAGCTGAGGAAACACAGTTCTTTAGCTGAGTAAACACTGTTCGACAGTTGTGGAAACACTGTACTTTAGCTGAGGAAACGCAGTTCTATAACTGAGGAAGCAACAGTTCTATCACTGAGAAAACATAGTTCAATGACTGAGGAAACACTGTTCTATGACTGAGGAAATACAGTTCGATAGCTGAGCAAACACAGTTCTATAGCTGAGGAAACACTGTTCGATAGTTGAGAAAACACAGTTGTATAGCTGAGGAAACACTATTCTATAACTGAGGAAACACAGTTCTATAATTGAGGAAACACTGTTCTATAACTGAGGAAACTCAGTTCCATAGTTGTGGAAACACAGTTCTGTAGCTGAGCAAACACAGTTGTATCGCTGAGGAAATACTGTTCTACAGCTGAGGAAACACAGTTCTACAGCTGAGGAAACACTGTTCTATAGCTGAGGAAACACAATTCTGTAGCTGAGGAAACACAGTTCTATAACTGAGGAAACACAGTTGTACAGTTAAGGAAACACTGTTCTATAGCTGTTGAAACACAGTTCTGTAACTGAGGAAACACAGTCCTATAGCTGAGGAAACACAGTTCTTTAGCTGAGGAAACACTATTCTATAGTTGTGGAAATACTGTACTTTAGCTGAGGAAACACAGTTCTATAACTGAGGAAGCAACAGTTCTATCACTGAGAAAACATAGTTCAATGACTGAGGAAACACTGTTCTATGACTGAGGAAACATAGTTCGATAGCTGAGCAAACACAGTTCTATAGCTGAGGAAACACTGTTCTGTAGCCGTGCAAACACAGTTCTATAATTGAGGAAACACAGTTCTATAACTGAGGAAACATAGTTCTGTAACTGAGGAAACACAGTTCTATAGTTGAGGAAACACAGATCTATAGATGAGGAAACTCAGTTCCATAGTTGAGGAAACACAGTGCTATAGCTGAGGAAACACAGTTCTATAACTGAGTAAACACAGTTTTGTAGCTGAGGAAACACAATTCTGTCGCTGAGGAAACACAGTCCTATAGCTGAGGAAACACAGTTCTTTAGCTGAGTAAACACTGTTCTATAGTTGTGGAAATACTGTACTTTAGCTGAGGAAACGCAGTTCTATAACTGAGGAAACAACAGTTCTATCACTGAGAAAACATAGTTCAATGACTGAGGAAACACTGTTCTATGACTGAGGAAACATAGTTCGATAGCTGAGCAAACACAGTTCTATAGCTGAGGAAACACAGTTCTGTAGCTGTGCAAACACAGTTGTATCGCTGAGGAAACACTAT
>NW_025190317.1:0-1357 GCF_004010195.1 Chiloscyllium plagiosum
GTCTCTCTGTTGTCCCTTGTAACCAGCTTGAGGTTGGCGTGAGTCAGACGGCACCCACTGGTGACTCAGACTGAGTTCAGCCAGCTGCTGAGAAGGAGGAACCTTTCCATTCACATAGCGATTATACAGTAATGCCAGGCCTTGCCAGAGCACCTCACAGCCAATCGAATGCTTTGGGAGGGGGGGGAGGTGGGGGTGGTCAGAGAGATGGCCCCCAAACCCCAACAATCCCAACCCCCAACCTCAAACCCCACTCCTACCCCTGAGAGAGGGAGGGGGAGGGAGAGAAAGAGACATAAACAGACCGAGTGCGAGAAACTTCAGTCAGAGAGAGGGGGAGGGAAGAGAAAGCGACACCCAGACAGGGAGTGAGAGAGAGGAGAAGGGACAGAGAGAGGTAGACTGAAAGAGGAAGGGAGAGCAAGAGAGTGTGGGGACAGATGTGAGAGAAGCAAAGCATAAGAGGGGAGAGAGAGAGAGAGAGAGACAGAGAGAGAGAGAGCGAGAAAGAGAAATGGGAGGAGATATGGAGGGAGAGTGAGGGGGAGACAGAGCGATAGAGGGAGAAAGAGAGAACGACCAGAGAGAAAGAAGTGTGAGAGAGAGAAAGCCAGTGAGTGCAGACTTCTGATGGCACAGGGCAGCGGCAGGATTCTGTTCTGAGACGGTTGAAGACAGGAGCGTGGGACGAGAGTTTGATATGACACGTGAGAGGCATTCTGAGCCAGATCGGTGACATTTAGAGATCCCCTGGGCGTAAACTGTCGATAATTCACCCTTACGACAGCAGAAAATTGCCTTTTCTGAAAGTAGTGAGAAGTTCCTGTCATTCTGCTGAGTACAGTCATGGGCCCAGAGCGATGGAAGTCCCCATCTTCTAGCCTAGTAACAGAGGACTCGAGATACACCACAGTGCCCGTTATGTAGGAACCATCTCCCGGTAAGTGAGACCGCACCTTTTAACAACAGCTCAGAGCCGACAGATGGACTCTCTAAAGGTGGGGCTTGGCCTGGGGAGGTGCGGTTGTGTACGGGGGTTTGAGGCTGATTCCTGGGCGTTCTGTCAGCTGTGTGTCAATGCGTGCTCCTGGGCGTGAGCGAGGTTTAACAACAAGCTCCCCTACAGTCATCACAGTGCCGGAAATCGCAATCTGGTCCGTCCGATCATCCCACTCCCCCACCCACACACACTCCCATCCCCCACACTCCCAAACCCCTCTCTCCCATCCGCCCACTCTCCCATCCCCCACTCTCCCATTGCCCACACTCCCAATCCCCATCCTCCCACTCCCCACTCTCCCATTCCGCACTCTTCCATCCCCCACTCTCCCATTCTGTAACCCTCTCCAGCCCCTAC
>NW_025190317.1:2007-3357 GCF_004010195.1 Chiloscyllium plagiosum
GACCAGGGTCAGGATTAGGGTCAGGCTTAGGGTCAGGGTCAGGGTCAGGATCAGGGTCAGCGTCAGGGTCAGGATTAGGGTCAGGGTCAGGCTCAGCGTCAGGGTCAGGATTAGGGTTAGGGTCAGGGTCAGGATTAAGGTCAGGGTCAGGGTCAAGATTAGGGTTAGGGTCAGGGTCAGCATCAGGGTCAGGATTAAAGTCAGGGTCAGAGTCAGCGTCAGGGTCAGGGTGAGGGTTAAGGTTAGGTATAGGGTTAAGGTTAATGCTAAGGTCAGTATTAGGGTTAGGATTAGGGTTAAGTTTTGACCTGCCCTGTAACTGCTAACCATCAGAGTGAGATGGAGAAAGATCAGTCCCTCCCAGATTGAGACGAACATAAGGACTCGGAGCAGGGGGAGGCCATTCGGCCCCTTCGAGCCCGCTCCACCAGCCACTAAGACCATGGCTGATCTTTTCATGAGCTCAGCTCCACTAACCCGCCCTCTCACCGTAACCCTGAATTCCTTTATTGTACAAAACGGTTATCCATCTAATTTTTAAACACGTTCACTGAAATACCATCAACTACTTCCCTGGGGAGGGAATTCCACAGATTCCCAACCCTCTGACTGAAGAGATTCCTTCTCAATTCAGTCTGAAACCTGCTCCCCCTAATCTTGAGGCTCGATCCTCTTGTCCTAGTTACACCTGCCAGTGGGAACATCCCCTCTACCTCGATCTTATCTATTCCCTTCACCATTTTATACGTTTCTATAAGATCCTCCCTCACTCTTCTCAATTCTAATGAATATACTCCCAGTCTACTCAGTCTCTCCTCACAAGCCAATCCCCTCAACTCTGGACTCAAACCTCCTCTGCATCCCGTCCAGTGCCAGTCCATCCTTTCTCAAAACTACACGCAGTACTCCACGTGTGGCCTCACCAGCACCCCATACAGCTGCAATATAACCTCCCTGCTTTTAAACTCAATCCCTTTAGCAATGAAGGACAAAATTCCCAAACTGTCCACACACCCAATCCTTTTCCTGGTAAGGAGTTAGAGATCCCACCGCCCGAACCTATCGACATTGAGAACGTGAGGGATTTGGTTCAGCTCAGGTCAGTCACTGCCCCCTATCCCATGGGCAGTATCTGGTTAAAGGTGGGGTAGATTCTCACCGGGTCAGGCACGTCCACTTCCTGTGTGTTTGTGAGAACTCTCAGAAATCCTCATTCGGATCAGACTGCGGAATGTGGGGGTGTCAGTGCTCAGGATGTGGTCGTGTGTGTTTGTGGGGACAGGTGTCTCTGAGAGAGTCTGTGTGTGGGAATGTGTTAATGAGAGACTGTGTGACTGTCCGAATCTCTGT
>NW_025190318.1:0-1253 GCF_004010195.1 Chiloscyllium plagiosum
CGATCTCATTCTGTGCCTTGCCCTTGCCTGCCTAACTTCTAAACTGTATCAGTCTCAGACTGACCTCCTTTCTCACTACCTCTTTAGGTTTACCCCCACTCCCTCACTGGTTTAATGCCTCCCGTGTAGCACTAGCAAATCTCCCTGCTTGGATATTAGACACCTTCCAATTCAGGTGTAATCCATCCTTCTTATGCACGTCAATTCTACCCCAGCAGAGATTCCAATGGTCCAAAAATGGGAATCCTTCTCCCCTGTATCAGATCCTTGGCCACGCATTCATCTGCTCTACCCTGCTGTTCCTACTCTCACTAGCATGTGGCACCGGGAGTAATCCAGATATTACTACCCACAAGGACCCGCTTATTATCCTCCAGGCTAATTTGCTATATTCTCTCATCAGGACTTCATCCTTCTCTCTTATGTCATTGGTACCAATGTACAGCGACCTCCCACTGATCTTTCTCCCCTTTCAGAATATTCTGCACCCTCAGATACATCCTTCACCCAGAAAGTAGGGAGGCACCAGCCCATTCTGCTGTCTCACTGTTAGCTACAGAAACTGCAGTCTGTGCTGCAGACTAGAGAGCCCCCGATCACCATCGATCGCGTGGAACCTGATATACCTCACATTACACTAGGAATTTGGCTGTTAGTGTGATATTCCCCTGAGAGTCTGTGACCCCCGACGCTTTCCAAAACAGTATACTTGTTTGAGATGGAAATAACCACAGGAGACTCCTGCACTACTTGCCCTCCACTCCTCCCTTTCCGAGAGGAAACCCATCTATCTGACTGGATCGGCAGTTTTCCTAACTTTCTGAAACTGCCACGTATCACACCCCCCGGCTCCTGTAAATTCTTCATTATCTTTAATCATCGCTCCATCTGATCCATGAAATCCTACAGGATTTGCATCCTCACTTCCTGCAGACAATCAGGATCATTGAAACTTTCCTTAATCTCCTAAATCCAACAGGAAGAGCACATCACTGTACGAATGGCCATCTCTGCACCTTAACAGTCCACAGACCCAGAAAAAGGCACACAGTCTTACAGCTTTACAAAACACTACTCTAGAGTAAATTAGTACCAATATTTTATATTAAAAAACTTAATCAAAGTATCATAAGATGTGTATTTAAAGAAATAAACCGTCCCCCTACTGAATGTTGTAGCTTCACTAAAATAAAACAGACTAAGATTTATCTTTGAAGAGACCGAAACCCACAGAGCTGTGAGTCACAGATGAA
>NW_025190318.1:1919-3357 GCF_004010195.1 Chiloscyllium plagiosum
CCTGGACGAGTTGGGCCGAAGGATCTGTTTCTGTGCGATATACCTCTAAACCACCACACCCACCCCCCCCCCCCCGCCCCACCCCTGGCCCCACCCCACCACTTTTACCTTGAAAAGCATTCAAAGGGCATGTTCCCACCACCTCCTCGGTGGGTTGGGGGGGGGGGGGGGGGGGGGGGGGGGGAGGAGCTCGTACAAAAGGCATAACTGTAAAGTTCTAAGAGAATTGTGAAGAGTGAGAGATGCACAGGAGAAGGGGGCAACAAGTTGTCAGATGGAGTATAATTTGGGAAAATGAGAAGTCGGTCATTTTGGAGGGGATATTTAAGAGAACAGAGTGCTACTTACATGGTGAAAACTGTAGAAAGCTGCACCACAAAGGGACCGGGGGGTAATTGTGCAGGAAACACAGAAAGCTAGCAGACTCTGGGTCAGTCACAAAATCAAGGGTTCTGTTTCAGATTCATCAAGTTTAAGGCAACACCGACACGGGTATGGGGTTTCAGTAGCAATGGAGCTGGGGTGAGGTGGAGACAAGCAACATTTTAGAGATTGGTATTCCTGGTGTTTGTGATTGCGAAGATGTCTGATCAGGAGGTCACCTTGGGGTTACAGATATTACAGCAATATTGTGAAGCGTCTAGTTCTACCTCAGACTGCACCCAGTGAGAGGGAGGGGCGCAGCAGTAAGGGAAAGGAATTTGTAATAGCAACTGACGGCAATGGGTTTACCCATTACAATGTCTCATTGGAGGAAATTGCAGCTAATTGAGTAGTGGGAGTGTGATAAGCCGTTTGATAACAGAGTAACAGTGGAGCAATGGAGAGGGATGATGGGGAGGGAGAGCTGGGCATCGTCAGTGTACATGTGAAACCTCACACTGTGCTTTTGGACAATGTCACCTCCTGGCAGTATGTACGTGAGAAACAGGAGAGAGCAAGGATAGATCCTTGAGGGACACCAAATACAAGGAATTCAGAAAGGAAAGGGAGAGTGCAGATGGAGCAGGATTTACAAACGACGGTGAGGTCAAATGTTAGTTTTTTTGCAGAATGGATGAGAATGACATAACCAGAAACGACAGACAGACAGAACAAGGAACAATACCTGTGAATTGGCGAGGAGGAGTGATGAGGAGGAAACAGAGTTGGAATGTCTGTAGTTTAGCGAGATTAGGGTAAAGGGTCAAGATGAGCTCTGATAAGGCTTGACAAGAGACTGGAGAAAGATGTAAGTTTGGGACAAAAATCAGGAACACCATGTGAGGCAGTTAGTCTCGGTGGGCTAATGGGAGGGAGGGAAGTAGCAGAGGCAGCTGATCGGATTGTCTCAGTCTTAGTGACAGAGAAACTCAATGTGCTCCTTGCTCTTGTTGTTGGAGGGAAGGATGAAGTAGACAGGACAATGGACAGGGTTTTACAGAGAAACAAAACCAGG
>NW_025190319.1:0-3357 GCF_004010195.1 Chiloscyllium plagiosum
GTTTGGGTAGAGCTTACAATATGGGAAGGAGAAGCAAATATTTGTATGTTATATATCGAAACCAAACGGCTGCAGACAATCTCAGCATCACATGCTCTGGAAATTCGATAGGCAAGCATTGTGGATATCGCAGTCTTATTGGATGGTCTCAAGTTGCATCTAAACTACATTAACTAAGTGACTGCTCATGTTGTGTAAAATAAATTTTGTAAGTGTATATGTGGTGGGTTGAAGATCATGCTGTGAAGCAAACTAGAGAGCAGGTTATTTCGGATTTGGTGTTGTGTGGTCAGGATGACGAATTAATAACCTTGGACTGAAGCAGCTTTTAAGAAATAGTGACGTTGATAAGGTGGATTTTACACGGTGTCTGCATACAATATAGAATGCTTGATCATTCTGGCTAAACATCATGGAAGCCTGGAGGCTGGAGGGTCAAGTTTGCTCCAGTGTGTTGAGAAAGTGCAATATAATATTCAGTGGGAGGCAAGCAATGATTGTTAGAGTCATAGAGTCCTGCTGCACGGAGACAGGCCCTTTGGTCCAATATAGTCCATTCCGACAAAATGTCCATCCACGCTAACCCCACTTCCCTGTCATTGCCCTGTATCCTTGTAATACTTTCCTATCCGTGTATTTGGCCAAATGACTTTTAAAGGTTGTGAAAGTAACCAACTCAACCTCTTCTGCTGGCAGCTCATTCCATACGCGCAAGAGGTTCCCTGTGTAAAACTTTCTTCCTCAGGTTCCCTTTCATTCTTTTCCCTCTGGCCTTAAACTGATTCCCTCTAGTCTGTGATTGCTCGACCCTGGGAAAAAAAAAGACTGAGTGCATTCACTCTGACCGTGCCTGTCATGATTTTATACACTTATATCAGATCCCCCTCAGTCTCATACACGCTAATGTAAAAGGTCCGAGCTTGTCCAACCTCTCCCTATAACTCAGATCATTGAGACGGCAACATCGTTGTACATTTGTCCTGCACTCTTTCCAACTTAATAACATCTACGACTCTAACAACCATTGTTTGCCTCCCAGTGAACAAAACTGACCATAACGCTACCAGTATGGCCTCACCAGCATCCTGTATAACTGCAACGTAACTCCCTAATTTCGATACTCAGTGATATACACTGATGAAGGCCAGTGTGCCAAAAGCTTTCTTCACTGCCCTGTCTACCTCTGAATCATCTTTCAGAGAACCATGCACCTGAATTCCAAGGACCTTCTGTTCCACTACAGTCCTTAAGACTCAACCGTTCACCATGAAACTCCAAACTTGATTTGACTTGCCAAAATGCAAGAGCTTTCACTGATCTATATTAATATCCATTTGCAATTTGTCACCCCACTTCCCCACCTGATCAAGGTATTGCTGTAATTTCTAAATTTCTGATAACCGTCCTCACTCTGCATGATGCTGCCCATTTTAGTGTCGTCTTCATACTTACAAATCATGCCTGTACATTCTCATCTAAATCAGAGATATATGTAACATGTAGTGGTCCCAGCACTAGCCCCTGAGCCATTCCAATAGTCACAGATATCCAGTCTGACCAGCAATCTTCCAGTATTGCCCTCTGCTTCCTTTCATCAAGCCAGTTTTCTATCTAATTTTCCAGTTCCCCCTCAATTCCATGTGATCTAACCTTCCAGAGCAGCGTACCATGTGGAAGCTTATTGAAGGTCTTACTGGAATCCATCTATGAGGAGAACGTGAGGTCTGCAGATGCTGGAGATCAGAGCTGGAAATGTGTTGCTGGAAAAGCGCAGCAGGTCAGGCAGCATCAGGGGAACTGGAGAATCGACGTTTCGGGCATAAGCCCTTCCTGAAGAAGGGCTGATGCCCGAAACGTCGATTCTCCTGTTCCCTGGATGCTGCCTGACCTGCTGCGCTTTTCCAGCAACACATTTCCAACTGGAATCCATCTATGCCATGTATACTATCCTGCCCTCCTCAACGTTGCTGGTCACTTCATCAAAGAACTCCAACAAATTTGTGAGTCATGATCTCCCATGCACAAAGCTGTGCTGAATTTGATGAAGGGCTTTTGCCCAAAACATCGATTTTCCTGTTTCTCGGATGCTGCCTGACCTGTTCTCTTTTCCAGCACCATTCTAATCTTACTCCGAACCATACCGTCGTTCCAAATGCATCTATATCCAATCTCTCCGAACCTTCTCAATTAACTTGCCTACTGGATTTTAGGTTTACTGGCCTTTAGTTCCCAGGTTTATCTTTTAGCCTTTCTTGAATAAGGGCTCAGCATTTGCTACCCTCCAGTTGTCCAGGACCTTAGTCGTTGGCCAGCGATGATGGAAAAGAACCAACCAAGGCACCCGCAATGTCTTCTCTATCCTTCTGCAGTGTTTCTGAATATATCTGGTCAGGACCAGGAGATTTTTATAAATACTGCAAAGTCTGAAAAATATGTTATTTATTTCAGGTACAATCACCAAAGAAAGGGATAGTGACTCAATGATGGTTAACATAACAAATTAGAAAACATATTAATCATAGGAAGTGACTTCAGAAGAATTCCAGATATTGTGGAAACCTGAGCATTCTCAGAAATTAACGATCCAGACAAGGAAGGCCATGAAATTGATAAGGAAAGAAAAAAAGAGAACGTGCATGCTAACGAACAGGAACACAAAGACTGCATCAATCTACGATCTATATTTCAAAGGAAACAAAATAAAAATAAGGTCAAAAGTGGAAATTTGTAATCGGGAGAGGAGAGCTTATTGTGGGGGACAGGGAAATGACCAAGAAAATAACCAGTTACTTTGTATCAGTCTTCATGCAGGAAGATCCAGAAATACCAAGTGATCATTTCGGCCTTCTGCAGCTAAATACATAAAGTCAATTCATATCAGTAACAAGGTAGTACTTGAACATGGAGCTGGATTGAGCATTGCTAAGTCTGACGAAACAGATGCACTTCCTATCAAAATGTCTGAAATAAATCACCAATAGAAGTATTAATTGCACTGTTGATGTCTGTTGGTGATAAGTAAGTTTGTGTTTGATACAATCGTTGGTCGGGTGGTTGGCAGTGAGGAGAAAGGCCCTATGGTACAGGAAGATACAGATGGAATGGTCAGAGGTGATGCACTTTGGAAGAAGGAGCCAGACAGGTGAGGACTCAATGAATGGCAGCACACCAGGAAGCTCAGAGGGTGTTTCTTCACACATCCCTAAATGTGACTAGAGTGATTAATAAATTTTTGAGAAAGCATAGGGGAGCGTAAACACAGCCTTAATACATCGAGGCATCGATTAAAAAAGCTATGCGGAACTTAGGTGAGGCCAAGATGGTATACTGTGTGTAGTTCTGGGAGCCACATTACAG
>NW_025190320.1:0-1800 GCF_004010195.1 Chiloscyllium plagiosum
CCTTGGCCTATTGACATGAACAAAAAATGTGAATACAACGTGAAAGTGATTGAACCTGACATCACGGCAGTATTTGACTGAGCAAGGTGTCAAGGAGACTGAACAAAATTGAACTTGATGGGAATCAGTTGTAAACTCCCCACTGGCTGGATGATTCAGAACACAATGTGGCTGGTAGACGTCAATCCTCCCAGTCCCTGGATATCTCTGCGGGCAATCCTCAGGGTAGCTTCTTTTGGCACAAGCATCTTCAGCTGCTTCATCAATGTCTTTCCCTCTGTCATACGATCAGAGGTGGGGATGTTCTGTGAAGATTATATAATGTTCAGAACAATGAGTCAACTCCGAAGGTATTAAAGTATCAAACCTGGACAACATTCAAGCTTGTGCTGTTAATTATAGGTAACATTAGTCAAAAGCACTGCTGGACACTAAACATTTCCATTGTTAATAAAAAGAGGAACCCCTTCAACAACTCTATCTTGTTTTACAGTAATATAAGAAAGTCATTCAGCCCATAAGACCTATTGGACAACAAGAGGCTTAACACATTCACTCTCTCCTGCCTATTACATAAGAAGATATATTTTTTAAAAAAGTAGCTGTTGGAATTCAAAATAGACAAGCAGGAGGCTGGAAGAACCGAATAAGCAAGACAGCATCAAGACGTTGAGAAATCAACGCCTTGGATATAGGTCTTCGTCAGGACTGTGAGTGGAAGTGAGGGGTCTATAGATAAAGGGGCGGGTGCGAGAGGAGGAGGTAGAGTGGCGAGGTTGGGACAAGTGAACACAGATTAAGGGTATCAGCGGGTTAGTGATGGGAGGGCTGAATCCAATTGGTAGCTGGACAAAGGGTTGCTCACAGGAATGGAAGGGACGGGAGGGCCTGGGAAGGGAGTCAGGGGATTGGAAGGGAGGTTATTTGAAATTGGCGAATTCAAAGTTGAGTCCCTGGGGTGTAGGGTGCAGAGGTGACAGTTGGGATCTTGTTCCTCCAATTTATGGTTTGGTTCATTGTGGCAATGGAGAAGGCCAAGGATGGCCATGTCAGAAAGGGATTGGGAGAGAGAATTGAAATAGGAAATGACTAGGAGGTCAGGTCACCCCTGACAAGCCCGACTGAGATACTCAGCAAAACATTCCCTTCGTTTATATTTGGTCTTCCCAATGAAGTGAAGACCACATCAGGTGCACCAGGTGCAGTAAACTAGGTTTGGATCCCACCACCGGGCCCGTCTCGGTCCAATCACCACAATCACCCCCAGGTACCTTCTCCTGCAACTGAAAAAGATGCAAACGTTGCTGGCACACAACCTCCTCCACCTCCTTATAGGGCTTTAAACAGTACTTTCACCTCAGACAGAGGTTTACCTGCCTCTCTTCCAACCTACGATTCTGCATCAGGTACTCCTGATGTGGTCTTCTCTGCATTGGGGAGACCGAACATAAACTAAGGGCACATTTCACCGAGCATGACAGCCGGGCCTGCAGGGGCCGACCTGACCTCCCAGTCACCGCCCATTTGAATTCTCCTTCCCACTCCCTTTCCGACGAAACCATCCCTGGCTTGCTCTTTTGCCATGTTGAGGCAGACTGAAAATTGAAGGAACAACACCTCATCTTCTAGATAAAAACAAGGACTGCAGATGCTGGAAACCAGAGTCTAGATTAGAATGGTGCTGGAAAAGCTCGGCAGGTCAGGCAGCATCTGAGGAACAGGAAAATCGACGTTTTGGGCAAAAGCCCTTAATCGGGAATAAAGGCAGGGTGGCTGCAGAGTGGAGAGATAAATGAGAGG
>NW_025190320.1:2950-3358 GCF_004010195.1 Chiloscyllium plagiosum
CCAATCCCTCTGCACCTCCATCCACCATGACCATGGCCTCCAAGCCCTTCGTTTCCTCATCTCACGACGGCCCCAACAATACCCTTCCACTGACACTCTCATTCGTTTGGCTGACCTGGTGCTCACCGCTTAACAATTTCAAATCCTCCCACTTTCTCAAGACCAAATGGGTAGTCATGGGACCCCGTATGGGCCCCAACTATGTTTGTCCCTTTGTTGGCTATGTGGAACAGTCGATTTTCCGTAATTCCACCGGCAACATTCCCCACCTCTTCCTCTGCTACATTGATGACTGCATTGGCGCCACCTCGTGATCCCGCGAGGTGGTTGAGCAATTCATCAACTTCATCAACGCTTTCCACTCCGACCTTAATATCACCTGGACCATCTCTGACACCTTCCTTCCCT
>NW_025190321.1:0-3358 GCF_004010195.1 Chiloscyllium plagiosum
TGCGGAATGTATTGTTCACTGTGAGAATATATTGATCACTGCGGGAATGTATTAATCACTGCGGGCATGTACTGAACACTGCGGGAATACACTGATCACTGTGAGAATTTACTGATCAATGTGGGTATGTGCTGATCAGAGTGGTTATGTACTGATCCCTGAGGGAATGTATTGATCATGGCGGGAATATACTGAAAACAGCAGGAATGTATTGATCAAAGTAGGAATGTAATGATCACAGTAGGAATGTACTGATCACTGCGGGAATGTACTGATCACTGTGGGAATATACTGATAACTGTGAGAATGTGCTGATCAATGTGGGAATGTATTGATCACTGTGGGAATGTATTGATCACTGCCGGAATGTATTGATCACTGTGGGAATGTACTGATCATTGCGGGAATGTACTGATCACTGTGGGAATGCTTTGATCTCAGTGGGAATGTATTGATCACTGTGGGAATGTACTGATCACTTTGGGAATGTGCTGATCACTGTGGGTATGTACTGACCACTGTTGGAATATACCGATCACTGCGGGAATGTGCTGAGCACTGTGGGAATATACTGATCACTGCAGGAATGTACTGATCACTGTGGGAATGTATTGATCACAGTAGGAATGTATTGCTCACTGTGGGAATATACTGATCACTTTGGAAATGTACTGGACACTGTGGGTCTGTACTGATCACTGCCGGAATATACCGATCACTGCGGGAATGTACTGAGCACTGTGAGAATGTATTGATCTCTGTGGGAATGCACTGATCACTGTGGGAATGTATTTATCACTGTGGGAATATACTGATCACTGTGGTAATGGATTGATCACTGTGGTAATGGATTGATCACTGTGGGAATGTGCTAATCACTGTGGGAATGTACTGACCACTGCGGGAATAAACTGATCACTGTGGGAATATTCTTGATCACTGTGAGAATGTGCTAATCACTGTGGGAATGTACTGACCACTGCGGGAATGTACTGATCACTGTGGGAATGTTCTGATCACTGCGAGAATGTACTGATCACTGTGCGAATGTACTGATGACTGCGGGGTGGTATTGATCACAGTGGGAATGTACTGTTCACTGTGGGAATGTACTGATCACTGAGGGATTGTACTGATCTCTGCGGGAATGTATTGATCACAGTGGGAATATACTGATCACAGCGGGAATGTACTGATCACTGTGGGAATATCCTGGTCTCTGTGGGAATGTATTGACCACTGTGGGAATGTACTGATCACTGTGGCAATGTATTGATCACTCTGGTAATGTACTTATCACTGTGGAAATATACTGGTCACTGTGGGAATGTATTGATCACTGTGGGGATGTATTGATCACTGGCAGAATGTACTGATCACTGTGGGAATGTATTGATCACTGTCGGAATCTGTTGATCACTGCGCGAATGTACTGATCACCACGGGAATGTACTGATCACTGTGGGAATATAATGATCACTGTGAGAAGGTACTGATCAATGTCGGAATGTACTGATCACTGCGGGAATGTACTGATCACTGCGGGAATGTACTGTTCACTGTGAGAATGTATTGATCACTGCGGGAATGTATTAATCACTGCGGGCATGTACTGAACACTGTGGGAATACACTGATCACTGTGAGAATTTACTGATCAATGTGGGTATGTGCTGATCAGAGTGGATATGTGCTGATCCCTGCGGGAATGTATTGATCGTGGCGGGAATATACTGAAAACAGCAGGAATGTATTGATCAAAGTAGGAATGTAATGATCACAGTAGGAATGTACTGATCACTGTGGGAATATACTGATCACTGTGAGAATGTATTGATCACTGTGGGAATGTATTGATCACTGCCGGAATGTATTGAACACTGTGGGAATGTATTGATCATTGCGGGAATGTACTGATCACTGTGAGAATGCTTTGATCTCAGTGGGAATGTTTTGATCACTGTGGGAATGTACTGATCACTTTGGGAAGGTGCTGATCACTGTGGGTCTGTACTGACTACTGTTGGAATATATCGATCACTGCGGGAATGTGCTGAGCACTGTAGGAATATACTGATCACTGTGAGAATGTATTGATCTCTGTGGGAATGCACTGATCACTGTGGGAATGTATTTATCACTGTGGGAATATACTGATCACTGTGGTAATGGATTGATCACTGTGGGAATGTGCTAATCACTGTGGGAATGTACTGACCACTTTGGGAATGAACTGATCACTGTGGGAATGTCTTGAACACTGTGGGAATATGCTAGTCACTGTGGGAATGCACTGATCATTGCGGGAATGTACTGATCACTGTGCGAATGTACTGATCAATGTCGGAATGTACTGATCACTATGGGAATGTACTGATCACTGCGGGAATGCACTGATCACTGTGAGAATGTACTGATCACTGCGGGAATGTATTAATCACTGCGGACATGTGCTGATCACTTTGGGAATGTACTGAACACTGTGGGAACATACTGATCACTGCGGGAATGTACTGATCACTGTGGGTATGTACTGATCCCTGCGGGAATGTATTGATCACTGTGGGAATATAATGAAAACAGCATGAATGTATTGATCAAAGTGGGAATGTAATGATCACTGTAGGAACGTACTGATCACTGTGGGAATATACTGATCACTGTGAGAATGTGCCAATCAATGTAGGAATGTATTGATCACTGTGGGAATGTATTGATCACTGTGGGGAATATACTGATCACTGCCGGAATATACCGATCATTGCGGGAATGTGCAGATCACTGCGGGAATGTACTGATCACTGTGAGAAGGTACTGATCAATGTCGGAATGTACTGATCACTGCGGGAATGTACTGATCACTGCGGGAATGTACTGTTCACTGTGAGAATATATTGATCACTGCGGGAATGTATTAATCACTGCGGGCTTGTACTGAACACTGTGGGAATACATTGATCACTGTGAGAATTTACTGTTCAATGTGGGTATGTGCTGATCAGAGTGGGTATGTACTGATCCCTGCGGGAATGTATTGACCACTGCGGGAATGTACTGATCACTGTGGCAATGTATTGAACACTGTGGGAATGTGCTGATCACTGTGGGAATGTACTGACTACTGTGGGAATGTACTGATCACTGCGCGAATGTGCTGAACACTATGGGAATATATTGATCACTGAGGGAATGTATTGATCACTGCGCGAATCTACTGATCACCGCGGGAATGTACTGATCACTGTGGGAATATAATGATCATGGCGGGAATATACTGAAAACAGCAGCAATGTATTGATCAAAGTAGGAATGTAATGATCACAGTAGGAATATACTGATCACTGTGAGAATGTGCTGAT
>NW_025190322.1:0-1087 GCF_004010195.1 Chiloscyllium plagiosum
GTCACCTTCTTGGAAGGCAGCTATACTCACCACAATAGCACCATCACTGTACACTTTAACACAACACAATCATCATACACACTTAAAAACTCTGTTATCATGATGAAGTACACAGAATTAAAGGTGATATTAGGCCAGGTGACAATAACGCATACAAGGAGTTGGATTTTAAGGAGCATCTTAAATAGGAGAGGTAGTGGATACTTGGAAGAGTACAGAGAGGGAGTCCAGAAGCCGCTCTGGATGATCTTGGATTCCTCCACCACACATCAGCTGCTTCATGGAAAGGAACAGATAAAGAAATAGAATTATACCAGTAATTTCAGTGGGAACAAAGTAAATGATTGTTGAATATAAATTTGCAAACAGAAGACACAGAATTTGTACAGCATATTATTTACTCTTTACAATCGAACAATTTTTTTATAACTTTTGCCCAGATGTCTGAATCAAAGAAGTCAGTGAAGAAGATCTGAGCGGAGTCTGTCATTGTTTTTCCCAATCCGGCCTGCAGCGAACGATGATCCACTCCTCCAGGTCATTTAGTGTTGCATCCTCTTCACTCACTGAGAACTGGTCATTTGGGATTTTCTTTGCGCATATCTCACTTCTTTTTTGGTTTTGCTTTTATTGTTCAGCTTTCTACGAACTGTTGCTCATTGCTAACAGCACTTTACACTACTTTACTCCTTCAGGCTCTTTCATTTTTCTTCTCAGTTGGTGTCATTCCTTTCCCATTAGAAAAGGAGTGTTCTCCACTCTTCCCTTTCCTTTTGGTCCATTCCTCACATGGACATCTCATTCCATTATCTGTTGTATCTAGTATTGGCCCTCGGTAACTAGGCTTTACCCATTAATTGAATTATTTTTATAGCTGGATATTTCACTGCATATTTAAACTGGTCTCTGAATTTTTTTTGAGTCACCATATAAATAAATGCATTTGTGCAACAACTCAGGTTCCGCAGCATATATCCGATTTGCTGAAAGAGAGATTTAGCAGCGGAATGCAAGGAATAGCCAACTCTGAAGAAATATAAAACATACAACAGCCAGAGAAGAATGAAGCTGGCAGATATGGCAAAGA
>NW_025190322.1:1316-3358 GCF_004010195.1 Chiloscyllium plagiosum
GTTGCCATGGCCATCAGATAGCGAATGCTGCATGTAGAAAGACTGCATTTGCCCCAAGCCAGGAATACAATCACCACAAGACTAACTGTACGGGACGAAAAGGAAAAAAGAAGATTTGAAGTTACTAGTAAAACATTCTCCCTGCCCAAGCCCAGACTGTCAGCAATGGCCCAAAGATAATTGTTGTTCCATGCCATATGAAATGTAAAGAACCTGAACCAGAGCAGCAAACTATCTCAAAATGAACAATTTGCACGTTTAAAAGATTTAGGGAAGAATATGAGCAGCAGATTGCTCACAAAAACATGGTCATGTACTCAATGTCTTTTTTTAGGTAAGTAGCCGCTGATTTCACCTGCTTTCTGGGGTACTCAGACCGGGTGGAGTTTCCCATAAAGCTACAAGATCCAACGAGCGATGCCTGGGATCAGGAGAACACATAATGGGAGACATCGAACACAGATATTGATAGCAAAATTTCTGTGTTTGGTTTTGGAGTCTCCACAGCTTAGATTGCCTACTGACTTGTATATCCACAGTACGTGAATGGCAGTGCAGGGCAAAAACCACTCCACTCTGTCCAGGAATGGATGCCCTCCATAATATGGATGAAAAAATGATCAGGCATTGGGTACATGATTACACATTGTGACAATCTGAACCATGAGAGAATTCAGCAGTCATTCCAACCAGAATCCATGCAGAGTGAGCCATTGCAAACTTCCGGTTTAGAAGTCAGACACTTTATCTGGGATTAAGCAAAACTTCCTGCTTAATGTCCAGGATCACGCTCCCAAGCTCCTCTCCTTGTGAATGGAGGTCCCTCCCAAATTTCAAGCTCTCAGTATCTTGGAATCCCCATAGTTTAACCCGTGCTCTCCATGAAGATCATCAAAATTGCTCCACACCTTCAGAGACTACTTCTGTGGTAGCATCATAGAAACCCTAGAGTGTTTAAAGACATCGTTCGGACCACTGGGTCAGTAGTGAATGTCTGCAGGGCATGCCACCATCACCCCCACCCCTATAGATGTGATTTTTAAAAAATGGCAGACATGGGGAGAGCTAGCAGACTCCACATCGTCACCCGAGGCTGGAATAGAACCCAGCTCACAGTTTTCTGAGGCAGCAATGTAATCATTATGTCATGATGCCCTTAAAACTCAGTGGATTCAGGGCAGCACGTGCCTCACAGTGCTAGGGTTCAGGTCCCACCTCGGCACAACTGTCTGTGTGAAGTTTGCACATTTTCCTGTGTATGCATGGGTTTCCTCTGGGTGCTCCTGTATACTCCCACAGTCCAATGATGAGCAGGTTAGATGTGCTAAATTGCCCCATAGTGTAGGTTAGGTGGATTACTCAGGGGTAAATGTAGAGTAATGGGGGAATGGGTCTGGGTAGCTTACTATACGGATCGTTGGTATGGACTTGCGGGGTCGAAAGGGCTTGTTCCCACACTGTCGGGATTCTATGACTTTAAAAAAAGAGTTGGGCGGATGATGGCCAAATAGTCTTATCATGAGATTGTTAGTTCAGAGACTGAGTCAACGTTCTGGAGAGCTAGTTTCAACATTCACCATGGGAGATGGTGGAATTTCAATTCAATAAAAATCTGGACCTCAGAGTCTAATGCTGATTAAACAGTTGCCATTGTCGTGATTTTTAAAAAAAAACACCTTGTTCGCTAAAGTCCTAAGGCCAGGTAATCTGTCACCTGGTCTATATATAACTCCAGACCCTCAATCCTCTTGACTCTTACCAGCCCTCTGGCCAATTAGGGAAGGACGATAAGTGTGGCCCTAGCGAGCGACTCCAACACCCCTTCAATTAATAAATCAAAATTGAGCTCCATATGCACAGCCAAATCCCTACTACAGGGTACTGCTCCCTTTCTAGACCATTCTCTGGAATTGGATATCCCCACTCTGAATCTAATTTCACAAATATTAAATGATCCATTGCAGACTTGATCGAATTTTGAAGATAAAGGATCCTCTACATGATTCAGTGCAGTTAACTGGAGTGGGATACACCAATATATC
>NW_025190323.1:0-3358 GCF_004010195.1 Chiloscyllium plagiosum
TCTGTTGTTCCCATGTATCTGCTGCCCTTGTCCTTCTAGATGGATGGGGTCTTGAGTTTGGGCTTGGAGAATGGGCTTAGATTAGTTCACAGGTTGGTGCAACATGGAGGGCCGAAGGACCTGTTCTGTGCTGTATTGTTTTATATTCTATGTTTGGAAGGTGCTGTTTGAGGATCTTTGGGTGAATTTCTGCAGTGTATCTTATAGATAATACACACTGCTGCTAATGAGTGTCGGTGGTGGAGGGAGGGGATGCTTGTGGATGTGGTGCCAATCAAGTGGTCTGCTTTGCCCTGGATGGTGTCAGGTTTCTTGAGTGTCGTTGTAGCTGCCCCCATCCAGGGAAGTGGGGAGTATTCCCTCACCCTCCTGACTTGTGCTTTGTGGATGGTGGACAGGCTTTGGGGAGTCGGGAGGTGAGTTACTTGCTGCAGGATTCCCAGCTTCTGACCTGCTGTTGGAAACACCGTGTTTCTGCTGTTGTCTCCTCTGGTGCCTAGGTCAGTGCGAGGTGATCTGTCCAGTGTCAGCTCTTTGAGATTTGGTAGCGGCTGGTACAGCTGAATGGCTTGCTAGGCCATTTCAGGGAGCAATAGAGAGTCTGTGACAGAGACTTTCACAGGCTTAACCCTCGCCCCCACTCTATGGATGAAGACATTCCTCCTCAACTCAGTCCGAAATGACTATCCCTGTATCCTGAGACTGTGATCCCTGGTTCTGGGTTCCCCATCCGTTAGGAACAAACATTCGATCTTTGTTCTGTCTGGTTCTGTTGGGATTTAATTGGTTTCTATGCAATTCCCCCCACATTTTCTAAACACCAGTGAATACAGTCTTAATGCAGTCCAATAACTTGTCATATATCAGTCCTGCCATCCCAGGGACAGTCTGAGAAACATTGATTGTACCTGCTTCTATAGCCGGATGTGGAGATACTGGTGTTGGCCTGGGCTGGACAAGGTCAGAAGTCACATGACACCAGGTTATAGTCCAACAGGTTTATTTGAAATCACTGCTCCCGATGCTTCACCTGACAAAGGGGCAGCGCTCTGAAAGTTTGTGAATTCAAATAAACCTGTTGGAGTGTAACCAGGTGTCATGTGACTTCAGACTCAGATAAGGAGACCAAACTGCACTCAATACTCCAAGTGTGGTCCTCCCAAGGCCCTGTACAATAGCAGCAAGTCATCCCTGTCCCTGGACTCGAATCCTCTCACTCTGAAGGCCAACATCTTCACCACCTGCTGCACCTGGAATGATACAATTAAAGAACTTAGTATAGACAGAAAGAAGGTTCTGAGTGGTCTGGCAAATTTAAAAATAGACAAATGTCCAGGACTGGATGAAATGTTTGCTGGGCTGTTGAGTGAGGCAAGTAGGAAATAGCAGGGGCATGTGCAGTCACTATAAATTCCTCTGCAGCCACAGGAGAGGTGCCATAGGACTGGAGGACAGCCAGTATGCAATCATTATTCAATAAGGGAGGAAGCGATAAACCAGGAAACTCTAGGCCAGTCAGTCTGACTGACAAAATGTCACACCAAGGGATGAATGTGTAGAATGATGGGATTGGGAGGAGTGTATTGAGATGGAGAGTGGCAGACTGGAGCTTATTCTTAAATAAACAGGTCAGTGGCAGGAGGTGACTAGTGGGGGACCGCAGGGATCAGTGCTGGGACCCCAGCTATTCACAGGATATGTTCATGCTTTAGTTAAGGCAATGAAATGTAATGTCTCAAACTTTGCAGACAACAGGAAGCTGGGTGGGAAGGGTGAGCTGTGAGGAGGATACAGTGTGATTTGTACAGCCTGAGGGAGTGGGGATATGAATGGCAATTGCGATATAATGTGAATCAATATGAGGTTATCTACTTTGTAGCAAAAATAGGAAGGTAGATCATGATCTGAATGGCGATAGATTTATAACTTTCTTCAATGTGTTGAGGGTTTCTGCTTCAACCACGGTCACAGGCAGCGAGTTCCAGATTCTGACCAGTTCTGGATCCATTTTGCCAAATTGTCTCAGATCCCATGTGCTCTTCCCTTCGACATCAGTTTCCCCAAGTGGGGCTTCATCAAAAGTCTTGTTGGAGGCCATTAATGCATTGCCCTCATCTACCCACCTTGTCACATCATTGAAAAATCCAATCAAGTTGATCAGACATAGCCTGCCCTGTCTCCACCTCACAACTCACCCTTCCACCCAACTTCATGTCATCTGCAAAGTTGGAGATATTACATTGAGTTCCCTCATCTAAATCATTAATATATATCATGAGTAGCTGGGGTTCTAGCTTCAAAGCCTGCAGTCCCTCACTAGTCACTGTCTACCACTCGGAAAAAGGTCTGTTTATTCCTTTACTTTGTTTCTAATCTGCTCAGTCCCCTATCGCTGAATACACCACTTCCAATCCCATAACTTTATATGTTCATTTCTTACATGGTATTATGTCAAAAGCCACCTGAAAGTCCAAATAAATCCCATCCACAGGCTCCTTGATCATCTTTATGAGTTACATCCCCAAAGGATTCCAGTCAATTGGTTAACCAGGATGTTACTTTGGGAAATCCATGCTGACTCTGTCCAATCCTGTCACTCTTTTCTGAATGGTCAGTTATTAAATCTTTTTAAATGGTCTCCAGCACTTTTCCCATTGCTGACCTCGGATTGTTGTCTCTATAATTGCCATTTTTTCTCTATCTCCATTAAAGTCATTGTGTGGAGATCCCAGTGTTACACTGGGGTTGCTAGGGTCAGAAGTCACACAACACCAGGTTATGGTTCAACAAGCTGTTGGAGCACTGCTCTTTCATCACCTGATGAACATCTGCTTGTGGTATTGCTGTGAATTGTTTGGTTTCAGTTATTGCTCTGGTCATCACACACACTGAACAATGACCAGGGACCTGTTCCTGGAGCTGCTCAGCATATTCACCTCACCTGGACTTTCTGTGATTATTGGCAAAGCTTTCCCATTCACTCTTGCTAAAACATTCCACAGGAGAAACCTGACTCCATCTAACTCCATTGTCATCCCCAGTCAGTGTCGATATTGTGCACTGGCTACCCTCAGTACTTCCTCAAGTGTTGTTCAACATGGAGGAGACAGACGATCAGGGTCCAGGCAGGATAGTACGTGGTAATCAGCAGGAGGTTTCCGAGTTTAACCTGAAGCCACAAAACTTAACTGATTGATATTAAATCTTTCAGGATTCCTTTTCAGCACAAACTGCTTTGGAAACTGTTAAACTACCAACTCCTTTCATACATGGAGCTGCAGAAGGACTAACCCTAACCCTAACCCTAACCCTAACCCTAACCATGAACACTAAACCTAACCCTATCCCTATCGCCGTA
>NW_025190324.1:0-3358 GCF_004010195.1 Chiloscyllium plagiosum
CGAACCACTGTTCTGCTGCACTCTGCATTATAGTCATTGTCTTCTAAGAGCTGCAGCTGCTTCTCAACTTCCTCAGGATCGAAGACAAAAGAGAAGTGGGAAGTTCTTGTGGTGCTGCATCCCGGACTTCATCGTCTTCATCTCGAGCTTCAATTTCCCCCGCAGCAACAAGTTGTTGTTGATCAGTCTCCACGTTTTCAAAACCAACTTGCCTGGCAAGAGCAACACAATGTTCTTTGATTGCTTTGATTTGACATCCCCCCCAGACCTCCACATTGGTGTCAAAGGAATTCTTAATGTTAAAGCTGTTCCAAAATTGAAGAACATTGTCCTCATTATTCCCTTCAGTAGCTACAATCAGCTTCTTGAATGTGCACCTTAAATAATCAGCTCTAAAAGCTGCTATTCCACCCTGGTTTGTGGGTTGAATGAGAGAGGTTGTGGGAGGTAGAATAACACTTTGATGTTTTCAGATAGCTCACCAAATGGGAGGATGGCTCGATGCATTGTCCAGAATGAGGAGAATCTTGAAATCCAAATCTTCTCTTTTACAATAATGTCTAAAAACATTCTCGAAAACATCCACAATAGGGCCAGAAAAATTTGCCCCATCATCCAACCTCTCTCGCTTGATCTGAAGTAAACAGGTAGACTGGTATTGAGGTAACTGGGGATGGAGTCGCATAATAGTGAATGGGAGTTCACATTTTTGAAAAATCATTCCCCAATTCACCAATTGCATTACAGCCAAATCACGTTGATGAAACAAACGTTTTAGGAGAACAACCTGTGCCTGCATTTTGTTTGATAAGGTGCCTTTATCAAAGATTACTGCACACAAGAAAAGGGCATGATGTAGGTGTAATGTATCAGGATGAAGATAAGATCAATTAGCTAACAGGAAGCAGACCGTAAGGATAAACGGGTCTTTGTCAGCTGTAACTGGTGTTGTGCCTCTGGGATCAATGCTAACGCCTCAACTGTTTACAATCTCCATCAATAACCTGGATAAAAGGACCAATTATACTGGACCTAAATTTGTCAGTGTCACCAAGATAGAACAAAGAACAGTATGGCCCAGGAACAGGCCCTTCAGCCCTCCGATACTGTGCTAAACACAACGCGTTTTAAAACTAAAAAACCTTTTCCATGGATGCAGTCTGCATCCCTCTATTCCCTGCCTATTCATGTATCTGTCAAGAGGTCTGTTAGATGTTGCTATTGTATTTGTCTCCATCACCTCCTCTGGCATTAACCATCCTCTGTGTAAAATACCTGCTTCTCACATTTCCTTTAAACTATCTTCCATTGCCTTTAACCTAAGTCCCATAGCAACTGAACATTTCTACTCTGGGGGAAAAAGACTGACTGACTGTGGGTGACACGGTGGCACAGTGGTTAGCACTGCTGCCTCACAGCGGCAGAGACCCGGGTTCAATTCCCACCTCAGGCAGACTCTCTGTGTTGAGTTTGCACGTTCTCCCCGTGTCTGCGTGGGTTTCCTCCGGGTGCTCCGGTTTCCTCCCACAGTCCAAAAATGTGCAGGTCAGGTGAATTGGCCATGCTAGATTGCCCGTAGTGTTAGGTGCAGGGGTAAATGTAGGGGAATGGGTCTGGGTGGGTTGCGCTTCGGCGGGGCGGTGTGGACCTGTTGGGCCGAAGGGCCTGTTTCCACACTGTAAAGTAATCTAAATCTAATCTAATTCATTCATGCCTCTCATAATTTTCTAAACCCTATCAGATCGCTCCCCACACACTCCAACATTCAGGTGACAACAAACCACACTTTTCCAATCTCTTCTCCGAGCTAAAGCCCCCTAAACTAGACAATATCCTGGTGGATCATATCTGTACCATCTCCAAAGCCTCCACATCCTTCTGGTAATGTGGTGACCAGAAACATACAGAATATTCCAAACATGGTCTAACTAAAGGCCTATACACCTGCACATAACTTCTCTATGTCCAACCTGATGAAAGCAGGTGTGCCATATCCCCTCTTGACCACTTGATCCACCTGTGTTGCTACTGTCAGGGACCTGTGGACCTGTATGCTGAAATCCCTCTGTATGTTGATGCTACTAAGGGTTCTACCATTTACTGAATACCTCCTTCTTCATTTAGATCTTTCAAAAGGCATCACTTCAAATTTGTCCAGATTAAACTCCATCTGTGATTTCCCCGTCCATGTCTCTGTCCACATCAGAGAGTCATACAACACAGAAAAGGCCCTTCAGCCCATTGAGCCTGTACCGACACAACTGCCACTAAAGTTGTGTTAATCTTAATTTCTTGTACCTGCCCCATATCCTTGAATGTTATGATATTTGAAGTACTCACCCAAATATCGTTTAAAGCTTGTAAGGTTTCCTACCTCCAACAGTTGAAACTTTATTGCTGGAACAGCACAGCAGGTCAGGCAGCATCCAGGGAACAGGAGATTCGACGTTTCGGGCACAGGCCCTTCTTCAGGCCCGAAACGTCGAATCTCCTGTTCCCTGGATGCTGCCTGACCTGCTGTGCTGTTCCAGCAATAAAGTTTCAACTTTGATCTCCAGCATCTGCAGACCTCACTTTTTCCTACCTCCAACACCATCCCAGGTAGTGCATTCTAGATTCCCACCATCCTCTGAGTGAAAAGGTTTTTCCAAAATCCCCTGTGAATCTCCTGCCCCTTACTCTTAAACTGTGCACTCTCATGATTGACCCCTCAATCAAGGTGAACAGCTGCTTTCTATTCATCCTGTTATACCCCTCACAGTCTTATACATTTCAGTCCTCTCTGCTCTACAGAAAACAATCCAAACCCATCTAATCTCTTTATATTTCAATTTCTCCATCTCAGGCAACATCTTGGTGTACCTCCTCTATACGACAAGTCCCCTGGGCCAGATGAGATTTATCCTAGGATTCTCTGGGAAGCCAGGCAGGAGATTGCAGAGCCTTTGGCTTTGAACTTAATGTCATCATTGTCTACAGGAATAGTTCCAGAAGACTGGAGGATAGCAAATGTGCCCTTGTTCAAGAAGGGAGTAGGGACAATCCTGGCTATTATAGATCAGTGAGCCTTTCTTCGGTTGTGGGTAAAATGTTGGAAAAGGTAAGAAGAGAGGAATAAGTTGATTAGGGATAGTTAACACTGTTTTGTGAAGGGTAGGACATGCCTCACAAACCTTATTGAGTTCTTTGAGAAGGTGACCAAACACGTAGATCATAAGACCATAAGACATAGGAGTGGAAGTAAGGCCATTTGGCCCATCGGGTCCACTCCGCCATTCAATCATGGCTGATGGACATTTCAACTCCACTTAACCACATTCTCCCCATTGCCCTTAATTCCTTGTGACATCAAGAATTT
>NW_025190325.1:0-3358 GCF_004010195.1 Chiloscyllium plagiosum
AATACATCACACCTGCAGATTCACCTTTATCCATCCTGCTTTTTACACCCTCAACACTCTCTCAAAAAATTTCCAAAGATTAGGGCAACATGGTGGCTCAGTGGTTAGCACTACCACCTCACAACACCAGGGACCTGAGTTCGATTCCAGCCTCGGGTGACTGTCTGTGTGGAGTTTGCACGTTCTCCTTGTGCCTGTCTGGGTGTGCTCTGGTTTCCTCCCACAATCCAACGATGTGCAGGTTAGGTGGATTGGACAAGGAAAATGGTGGGGCTGGGCAAGATGCTCTTCAGAGGGCTGGTGTGAACGCAAAGGGCTGAATGGCCTACTTCCACACAATAGAGATTTTATGATTAATTACTTTTCAAAACTCTGCTTGACTGTATTACAAATTTCTAAATATCCTACCAGCACTTCATTAATAATTGATTCCAGCATTTACCCCAACGCCTCCAACAATAGATATTAGACGACCTTACCCATAGTTTTGTGCTTTCTGTTCCTCTCAGTTTTTGAATAGAGGTGCTACACTTGTGACTAAGAGTACACTGGTGGATGTACTGAATTTATGATTTACAGAGAGCATTCCAGAAGGTGCCAAATCAATTGTTGAAAATAAAAGTCCATGGGATAGCAGGTTGCATGTTAGCATGGATAGCATATTGGCAGGCTGACAGGTGACAGAGGGATGGCATAAGTATATAATTTTCAAGTTGGCGAGGTGATGTGCCACAGGAATCACATCCGATTTTTGCAATTTTTATAAATGACTTGAATAAAGGGGTCAAAGGTCTGATTGCTAGACTTGCTGATGACACAAACGCTAGGGAGGGAAGTGAGGTGTGGAGAGAACATAAAGAAGCTACAAAGAATCATAGCATGGAAGCAGGCCATTCAGCCCATCAAGTCCACACCGACTCTCCAAACAGCATTCCGCCCACACCCACCCAATCCCTGTAACTCTGCATTTCCCACGGTTAATCCACCCAGCCTGCTCATCCCTGGGCACCATGGGCAATTTAGCACGGCCAATCCACCCAGCGTGCTCATCCCTGGGCACCATGGGTAGTTTAGCACGGCCAATCCACCCAGCGTGCTCATCCCTGGGCACCATGGGTAGTTTAGCACGGCAAATCCACCCAGCGTACTCATCCCTGGGCACCATGGGTAGTTTAGCATGGCCAATCCACCCAGCCTGCTCATCCCTAGACACCATAGGTAGTTTAGCATGGCCAATCCACCCAGCCTGCTCATCCCTGGACACCATGGGCAATTTAGCATGGCCAATCCACCCAGCCTGCACATCCCTGGACACCATGGGTAGTTTAGCACGGCAAATCCACCCAGCCTGCTCATTCCTGGACACCATGGGTAGTTTAACATGGCCAATCCACCCAGCATGCTCATCCCTGGGCACCATGGGTAGTTTAACATGGCCAATCCACCCAGCCTGCTCATCCCTGGGCACCATGGTCAATTTAGCATGGCCAATCCACCATCCTGCACATGCCTGGACACCATGGGTAGTTTAGCATGGCCAATCCACCCAGCCTGCTCATCCCTGGACACCATGGGTAACTTAGCATGGCCAATCCACCCAGCCTGCACATCCCTGGACACCATGGGTAGTTTAGCATGGCCAATCCACCCAGCCTGCTCATCCCTGGGCACCATGGGTAATTCAGCATGGCCAATCCACCCAACCTGCTTATCCCTGGACACCATGGGTAGTTTAACATGGCCAATCCACCCAGCATGCTCATCCCTGGACACCATGGTCAATTTAGCATGGCCAATTCACCATCCTGCACATGCCTGGACTACATGGGTAGTTTAGCATGACCAATCCACTCAGCCTGCTCATCCCTGGAGACCATGGGTAATTTAGCATGGCCAATCCACCCAGCCTGCACATGCCTGGACACCATGGGTAGTTTAGCATGGCCAATCCACCCAGCCTGCTCATCCCTGGACACCATGGGTAACTTAGCCTGGCCAATCCATCCAGCCTGCTCATCCCTGGACACCATGGGTAGTTTAGAATGGCCAATCCACTCAGCCTGCTCATCCCTGGGCAATTTAGCACGGCCAATCCACCCAGCCTGCTTATCCCTGGGCACCATGGGTAATTTAGCATGGCTAAGCTACCTAACCGGCACATCTTGGGACCATAGGAGAAAACCTGTGCAGACACGGGGAAAACATGCAAATGCTCCACACTGATGGTCACCCGAGGTTGGAATCAAACCCAGGCCCCTGGTGTTGTATGGCAGCAATGCTGTCCACTGAGCCAACATGGACAAGGTGGAGACAGATTCAATGATTGGGCAAAAGAGGCGGCAAATTGAATAGAATGTGGGAAAATATGAAATTGTCCATGTTGGCAGGAAGGATAAAAAAAACTGCATTATCCAATGACGAGACGCTGAGGAGCTCTGAGATGCAGAAGGGCTTGTGTGACCCCAGGCATGAATCACAGCCAGTTAGTACACAGGTACAGGAAATTAGGGGCATAGCTTTAAAGAGAAAGACAGAAGATTTGAGGGTATTTGAAGGAAAAACCCAGAGGGTGATGGGAGTTTGGAGGGAGGTTAGTTGAGGTAGGAAACCTTTTAGCCTTTAAAAAGGACCATTTAAGGATATGGTGGGAAATTGGGACTAGTGTAGATTGTGGTATATCTTGGTGGTGCGGCCATGTTCTGCGCTGGAAGGTTCTACGATTATTTTCATTTTGCCTTTAATGCAAAAGGACTTGAATATACAAGCAGGAATGTTAACAGAGCGAATGTTAACTCATCTGGAGTACTACACATTGACCACCTTATATAAGAAAGGATAGGAAGCATTTCGGATGCAGATAACTAGGCTAATTCCTGGTGTCATGATTTGGAGGTGCCGGTGTTGGACTGGGGTGGATAAAGTTAAAAATCCCACAACACCAGGTTATAGTCCAACAGGTTTATTTGGAAGCACTAGCTTTCGGAGCGCCGCTCCTTCATCAGGTGATAGTGGAGCAGGACCATAAATCACAGAATTTATATCTGTGTCATGGAGTGCGATATTAAAGAAATTTAGCTTGAGTCTTTCATCTTTTAGAGGGATCATGTTAGTTTCGGTTCCTTTATATTTAAATCCCAGAACTTTTTTAAAGTCCTGACAGGTTTGCACATGGAAATGATGTCTCCTCTTGTGAGAGAATCGAGAGCTAGGCGACACTGTTTTAAAGGGACGGTGCGCTCAAGACAGAGATCAGGAGAATTCTTTCTGACAAGAGGATCGTGAGATTTTGGAACTCTCTTCCTCAAAAGACAGTGGAAGCACAGTCTTCATATCCTTAAGATGGAGATGAATAGATTCT
>NW_025190326.1:0-3358 GCF_004010195.1 Chiloscyllium plagiosum
TGCGGTGTATACCAGTGTAGAATGTCCGTAGTGGGGATGCAGAAAATACCAGTGGAGAATAATGCCCATGCACAAGATCCAATATTCCACATTCAAAGGAGCCATTATGAACGCTCTGTGTGGAGTCAGGGTGAACAGTGACTAAAGCATTTTCAAATCAAAGTTCATACAAATACATCACCTTACCAACCTGCCTCAGCGATGGAAATTGGTTGGGAAAGGTGTTATTTCCAATCAGGCAGCCACTGGAGCCCCTGACCGGGAATTACTCTGCTAACATCCATGACCTGTCTGGTTTACAACTGCAACCCTCGACACACACACTACAGAAATAGGAAGATCCTGCAAAAGTGCCCACATCCAGTCGAAGTCTCCACTGCCTGCTTTCCTCTCATCTTCCCCACACAGTTACCATCACTCTATCATTACATGGGATATAACTAATACACTAGCACATTCACAACAGGTACGCTGCATTGTCCATTTTCCCCAAACTGCAAATATTGTGCACTGTGGGGGAAAAAAAACACTCAAGCCAACATTGTTGGAAATTGCAGCATTTCATCCTTTTCCATTGTCTCCCATAAGATGCGACACACAATGGCTTTAACCAGTGCTGCTCCACCCAGTGTTGACGGAGAACACTGAACTAACATTGAGCCACATCCAATATCATTAAAGGTTATACAGACAGGTCTCCAGCATCATGTCTGTTCAAATATGCACTCAACTCTGACCCAACATCATAGATCCTATCTTGACCTCAGCCAGAAGCAGAAAAGACCAAAACACTCCTAATGTGTCACGAGTTAGCTGCAGCTCACCGTTGCTGCTGGGGAGGGCACAAGAGAATGGCTTATTAATGGCTGCACTGAAGTGTCACAACCTTGGTCACTTTCCTGCAAATGCAAACCCAGAGACACTTGCCACTGGATGATGAGCTCCATCTTACTGCACAAGTAGCAAGATGCCATTAAGTGATAACCAGGCATCTCGGTTTACTCCTTGCAAAAGTCAAGGAGTAAAAGCCATTCTTGCAGAGTTTGACACATATTGCATTTCGGGCCTTATAACCTATTCTATTCATGGGGCTGAAACTTGAGTTGCAAAAGTCACATTTACATGCATAAATGTATGCATGAAGTAATTTATGTAATTTTTTTTCTTGTATATTGTCTTAATGTTCATTTTCACACAGCAGGAAACCTAAATTTCTCAGTCCATCTGGATGTTGACAATTGCAATGTCTAGCTGATATTTCATTTGAGAAAACCCAACTACTATAAAAACTGGAAAACAAAAGACTGCGAACAGTAAACGTGAAGCTGCTCCACTATCAGGAAAACTGAGCTAATTCCTGTCAAGAATATCTTGTTTCCAGGATAGCCCCATCTTGTAAGTGCCTCCAAAGTGGCCTGTGACAAGTCACTCAGGCATGTCAAATTATGACATGCAGTAGCTCAGGAAAAAAAGGCTAAAAAAAAAATCACACAGCACCAGGTTATATTCCAACAGGTTTATCTGGAAGCACTAGCTTTCGGAGCGCTGCTCCTTCATCAGGTAGCTGATGTCATTGCGTGATTTTTAACTTTGTCCATTGCAGTCCAACACCGGCTCCTCTACATCAGGAAAAAGGCTGAACACCACCTTCTCAGTGAACTAGAGGTGGACAATGAAAAAACAGCTTTGCTAGTGAATCCCAACCCCCACACACAACATCAAAATGGATCGTTTCTCTCCACAGCTTTTACCACAGCCATGACATGAGGAGAGCTTGACAAAGTCTTCAAACAGCTGGCATTCTTCCCCCCCACCATCATCCACATAAATGTTCCTTTTTAGAAGTCAAATGAAGCCACAGTGGCCTCAAGAAGGTACACCTCACTGAACACTCAATGTCTACGGCAGCACAGCAAATATGTGACTAGATAGATAATCCACCAGCTTAAACGGTTGCTCCAGAGAGTTCCAATCTCACCATGATAGCTGGAGAAGTTACATTCAGTTAACGATATCAATCTGGAATAAAAACTAAAGGTGACTATGTATGACGCTTTATAAAAACCCACCTAGTTCAATAATATCCTTTTAGGGAAGGAAATCTACCATCCTTATCCAGTCTGACCTATATGTGATTCAAGGCCAACAGCAATGTAGTTGACTCTTTAACTATGCAAGGATATTGAAACAGGAGGTGCAGAGAATTCAGCCTCTCTAGCCTGCTCCACTAGTCAGTCAGATCATAGCGAGTGAGGCCAAACAGGACTTTTCCTGTTGCCTTCTATAACCTTGGACTCCTTGGTCAATCAAAAATCTGTCTAAACAGCCCTGAATATATTCAATAGCCTGAGCAGGTCCACTGGTTTTCGTCATTTACATAAATGATTTGGATATGAACATAGGAGGTACAGTTACCAAGTTAGCAGGTGACACCCCAAGTAGTGGTCAGCGAAGAAGGATACCACAGATTGCAACAGGATCTTGATCAGATGGGCCAATGGGTTAAGGAGTGGTATGTGGCATTTAATTTAGATTAATGCAGGGTTTTGCATTTTGGAAAAGCAAATCAAAGCAGGGCTTATACACTTAATGGTAACGTTCTGGGGAGTGCAGGTTCATAGTTCCTTGAAAGTGGAGTCACAGGTAGATAGGATAGTGAAGAGGTGTTTGGTATGCTTTCCTTTATTGGTCAGAGCATTGAGTACAGGAGTTGGGAGGTCATGTGTGGCTGTACAGGACATTGGCATGGCCACTTTTGGAATATTGCATGCAATTCTGGTCTCCTTCCTATCGGAAGGATGTTGTGAAACTTGAAAGGGTTCAGAAAAGATTTACCAAGGATGTTGCCAGGGTTGGAGGTTTTGAGGGAAAAAATCAACTAGGAGAAAGTGAGGACTGCAGATGCTGGAGATCAGAGCAGAAAATAGTGTTGCTGGAAAAGCGCAGCAGGTTAGGCAGCATCCAAGGAGCAGGAGAATCGATGTTTCGGGTATAAGCCCTTCTTCAGGAATGAGGAAGATGTGCCAAGCACCTACTTGCGGAACGTTTCAGAGGTGGCCTCCTCTACATTGGGGAGTCAGGCCACCTACTTGTGGAACGTTTCAGAGCCACCTCCAAACAGACCCCAACACCAAGGATATATTTCCCTCCCCTCCCCTATCAGTGTTCTAGAAAGGCCACTCCCTCCGCGACTCCCTCATCAGGTGCACACCTCCCACCAACCCAACCTCCACTCCCGGCACCTTCCCCTGCAACCGCAAGAAATGCAAAACTTGCTCCCACACCGCCCCCGCACTTCCCTCCAAGACCCCAAGGGATACTTCCATATCTGTCACAAATTCACCTGCATCTCCACACA
>NW_025190327.1:0-1602 GCF_004010195.1 Chiloscyllium plagiosum
TTACACCCCAATCTTTTGTTTCTTCTCTTCTCCTATTCTCCTGCCTCGCCTCCACCCTGTTCCTTGCACCATTTTGGTCAATATTGTTACTCTGTCATTTCAGCCTCTCCTGCCCTCCAGCCCATCACAGCCTTTCCCTTCTGCTCTTCTTCCCACCTTCCAGCTGAGACACAAGTAACCAAGCAGGCAGTTCCCTCTCACACACACTCACATTATCACTGACAGAGATACAGAGACACAGAAGGGTCATCAATCCCACAGGCTCAGACAGAGACAGTGTTCCAGTGATACGTTTTTATTCTAACACTCAAACAGAGCAAGAGATAAAAAAATGATTTATATTTCTCTCCAAACTGGTCTGGAAACAAATCCCAATCTCCAAGTCACATTGACGATAAAATTGAAAAGGATTGTGTTAATCTCTCAAGAGTAACCTACAGCACCCAATTGAATAACATGTCGAATGGACATTTGGGGTGTGGATGTAGACTGTAATGTTAACATTTAACCTTATTTTTCTACACAGTAATTCCTTCCTTCTAACTTAGATTTTGCGTTACTATGTGTACCTGCGTTTTGTGCTGAGGTACCTTTGTACCTGAGATGCACAATGTTTGTACTTGTGCACACGTGACAATAAAGTTTAAGTCTATATCTAAATACCAAACACCTTCTTCACTCCCCTGTCTATCCCTGACTCAACTTTCAAACATCTATGAACCAGCACTTCAAGGTCTCTTTGTTCAGCTACTGTCCCCAGGCCCTTTACCATTAAGTGCACATGTCCCACCCTGACTTGCCTTTCCATAATGCAGCACCTCACATTTATCTGAATTAAACCCCATCTGCCACTTCTCAGCCCAGTAATCCATCTGATCAAGGTCCCATTGTACTCTGAGGGAATCTTCTTCGTTGTCCACGACACCTCCAATTTTGGTGTCAAAATTACTAACTATACCTCCAGTGTTCACATTCAAATTGTTTATATAAATGACAAAAACGGTGGACCCAGCACCAATCAATGTGTCACACCACTGGTCACAGGTCTTCAGTCTGGAAAGCAACCTTCTCGTACCCAAACGGTTAATTCTCCTTATATTCCACATGACCTAATGTGCTTAACCAATATACCATCCAGGTCTTTGTTGAAAACTGAACTGAAGTACATATAGATCATGTTCACCATTCTTTCTTCATCAATCCTCTTCATTACATCTTAAAATAACTCAATTAAGTTAGTGGAAAATGATTTCCCACCATGTGGACCTAATTTATGCTGAACCTTTCCAAATATATGCAAAACGTGTCCTCAGGATCCCCCTTCAAATATTGCCCAGCACCAATGCCAGGCTCACTGATCTAGAGTTCCCTGGCTTCTCCTTCCCACATTTCTTGAACAATGGCATCACGTTCGCCAGCCTCCAGCCTTCTGGCACCTTACCTGTGACTATCAATGATACAAATATCTCAGAATGGGGCCCAGTAATCATTTCCCTCACTTCTCACAGAAATCTAGGGTACATCTGCACAGGTCCTGGAGGTTTATCAACCTTTATCTGTTTCAGGTTAAAAATCACACCACACCAGGTTATAGTCCAACAG
>NW_025190327.1:2321-3358 GCF_004010195.1 Chiloscyllium plagiosum
AACCCAAGATCCTGGTTGAGGCCAGCCCTGTGGGAACCGAACTTGGCTATCAGCCTCAGCTCAGCCACTTTGCGTTGTTGCCTGTCCCGAAGTCCGCCTTGGAGGATGGTCATCCGAAGGTCTGGAATGCTGAAGTGTTCTCCGAATGGAAGGGAATACTCCTGTAGGTTGATTGTTGCCTGGTTCAACAATCGGTATTCGATTATCCGTATATTGGATTATCCAGAAAGGTCGCAAAATCCCTGCCCGGACGGAATTTCACAATGTCCCCAAGGTCCTGTACTTCCTGCAGGAGCCTATGCCCCACAACCTGAGCCACCTTCGGAGTTTTAGTTTTGCCCCTTTTAGGGACATAAAATGGTGGGCCCTGTACCGACTGCTGCTGCACACCATCCACCTCTATTCCCTCATCCACCAACCGGATACGCCTTGGTGTGCCCCTTTGCCACTCGGTGGTGGGGATCCTCAGTGGAGAGCTCTCTAGGTGAGAGTCCTCCCCCTTTCTCTCGGGGATCTGGAGTGGAGGGTGCTGCACGCAGCTGTCCCCTACAATCACATTACGGTGGCTCATGGACTCCCAGCCCAACTGCTTGTTCTGTGGCGCTAGAGAGTCCAGAGACCATGTATATATGGGGTGTGGGCATTTGCACTTCCTTTTTGATTTTCTTAAAAACCTTCTCCTCTGTTTCTGGTTGCACTTCAGCCCCACACTTCTGATCTTCGGGCACCCGGTGTGGAGGGGGGAAGGTAGGTCAGAGGACCTCCTCGTGGGTCTGCTCCTTGGCCTGGCCGTAAGTAGGTCCAGGCAGTGGGCCATGGAGGGGGGCGTTAGGGTCGATTGCCTGCTCCTCCTCCTCGGGTATGTTAGAGCCCGGGTGTCACTGGAGAAGGAGCACGTGGTGTCCACCAACACCCTCGAGATTTTCAGGGAGAGGTGGGCACCACAGGGAGTGGAATGTATTATTTCCCCTCCAACTCTATTTTGATTTAATCCTTACCCTCCGCTTCACTGTTTGATCACGCAGCATTGCCCTTTG
>NW_025190328.1:0-1515 GCF_004010195.1 Chiloscyllium plagiosum
CACACTGACGCTCACACACACTCACCAACACACAGCCACTTGCGCAAACTTAGACAAACCCTCCATAGAATCACATTCTCTCTCACACACTCACATATACTTGGACAAACCTCCCTGACCGCACACACATATTATGTCGCACTGACATGCACACAAACTCTCACAGACACACTCACGCGCACTCACACTTGCACAACCCCTCCACCAATACTCGCACACTTACACACACACCTATAAAGGCCCTCATGCAAACGCACTCAAAGACTCACTCACACACACTTAAACAGACCCTCCTTCCTCACTTGCATACACACACATTCAAGTACAGACCCTCTGCCAACCAATCACGCTGACACCCACGTAAACTGACACTCCTCCCACCCTCTGCCTCACACTTACACTCAAACATACTTGTACAGATATTCCTCCCACATACACTCACACACTGTTACACAGAGCCTCTCCTACGCACACAGACAAACTCAAATACACACACACACTTACACAGAACCTCCACTTGCATATACACACTCACGCTCAATCACAAACACACAATCACCCACACTTAAAAAGACCCTCTTCAGACACACTCACACCCGAGCACACTCACACAAACTTACGCATACCCTCTTCCACACACTATTACTCACACACCTACACACAATAACACACATTTACATTGATCTTCCTTCCAAACATTCACACTCAAACATACTCATGTACACTGGCACAGACTCCTCCCATGCACTCGCAGTCGCACACACGTAGACAGACACAACTAACTCATGCACAAAGTCACCAACACTTACTCAGATACTCGTCCACCCACTAACACTCTCACACATGGTCAGATAGATGCACTCACACTCACACAAACACATCTCTGGCGCTCACACAATCACACATTCGTACACCGAAACTCATCCCACACACACAATCACACACACTTACATAGACATTCTTCTGCACTCACACAGTCGCAAACACTTATATAGAAATTCCTTCCATACTCACACACATTTACACTCATCTGCACAGATATACCTGTCACAAAAGAAGAAACATACACAACTTTCTCCAAGCACTCGTACTATCTCTCTCTCACACATACACTCACATATATACACATGCCCAGTAACATGCACTTACACAGGTGCTACTCGAGTAGTCACACGCTCACCCACATTTATATGGACACTCTCCAACACACATTCACGAATACTCACACATACACTCGCTCACTCATACACACTTATAATGACGCACCTCTAGCACTCACACGTTGATATGGATGTTGACTGATACTACTCCCACCCCGCACACACACGCATTTTGACAGACCTTCCTCCTACACTCACACAGTCACACACACTTTCACTGACACTTCTCCCACACACGTACACACAACAACACTGACACTCCTCCCACACACACACTCTCACACACTTACACAGACCTTCCTCTCACACTCACATAGACACTGAAACACACTTCCACATTTCTCTCCAATCCACA
>NW_025190328.1:2275-3358 GCF_004010195.1 Chiloscyllium plagiosum
CTCCCTCTCCCATTCACACACACTTACATGGTCCTTTCTCCTATACTCATTCACACGCACAGGTTCTCCAACCCCACGCACATACTCACATTTACATAGGCACACTTACACACTTCTCCCACATACAAACACTCAAACATACACACATATGCACATATTCAATTCCATCGAACCTTAACCAACACGCCTGCATGTACTCACACATACTCACAAATACATTGACCCATGATCACACAGTCACATACACTTACACTGTTCCTCTCCCCATACCGCACACACTCACGTAGACACTGTTACACACATTGACACAATACCCACATACTCACACATACTTAATCAGACGCTCAACATTCGCCCATTCACTCACCCTCCCACTTGTACAGAACTCCCTCCGAAATTCATACAATCTCAGGCACTCATATTTACATACTCACATCCTCATACACACGTAACCATGCACACTCTTACACAGAAATTGCACACGCACACACTCACACACAAACACTCACATCCTAACGCACACTTGCACAGACCGTCCACAAACACAGATATTCACGCACAGTCACATACCCTTGCACAGACCTAACCCCCACACGCACTCTCACACACTCACTCATGCAAATACACACTGCCCCACACTCACTCTGACATACTCTCCATCCACACTCAGATATTGGCACGTACAAATCTGTACATGCCGTCTCCTCCACACACACTCACAGAGGTGCAAACACACGTCGTCAGAACCTCCTCCTGCACTCACACAAACACTTAGATAGACTCGCCCGACTCACAAATTCACACATACGTACACCGACGAACTTCCACACAAACGCAGTCGCACCCACTCACACATATTTAGACATACCTTCTCCCACACACACTCACAAACACTTCGGCAGACCCTCTTCTGATGTACTCACATGTATGACAGAGACATGTCTCCAACATACTCACGCTCACACACACTGGCGCAGATCCTCTCCCACATACTGACACTCAAATTCAGTCACACACTCACTCATACAAATATACACTCCCACACACTCACTCTGACACACACTCTCCATCTGCACTCAGATA
>NW_025190329.1:0-3358 GCF_004010195.1 Chiloscyllium plagiosum
CATATTCACATGACACACTGAGATTGCTTTCTACCTGCAGTAGAATTATCAAATAATTCACCTCACTCAACTTTATTTCACTTTGATAAGTTCCACTACATCTTGCTTTTATAGGTTCAAGTGTAAGTAACACTAACATTTTATCCATGTTCAAAAAATTGCAAATTTTCAATCTCTTGTCTGCTTCCTGCTTCATCACGTGCTGTGCAACGTTTAAATGCTATCTAGCTAACTCCCACTCAATTTAATCATTCCCTAAAATTTGATACACAGTTCAATTATGTGGTAGCTGAACGCTAACTCACTAATTTCTCCTTATTTAATTTCAGTGGTCCTCTCAGCTCATGCCCCAACACTCATTCAAATGGACTGAATGAGGCAGATTCATTTAGTTCATAGAACATAGAACAATACAGCACAGAACAGGCCCTTCGGTCCACGATGTTGTGCCGAACATTTGTCTTAGCTTAAGCACCCATCCATGTACCTATCCAATTGCCGCTTAAAGGTAACCAAAGATTCTGACTCTACCACTCCCACAGGCAGCGCATTCCATGCCCCCACCACTCTCTGGGTAAAGAACCCACCCCTGAAGTCTCCCCTATACATTCCACCCTTCACCTTAAATTTATGTCCCCTTGTAACACTCTGTTGTACCCGGGGCAGAGTGCAGTGGAGGCTGGGACATCCCTATTGGCAAGATGTGCAAATGGAATTCCTTTATTCAGTTGGTTGGATTATCTTGAATATAAGCTCTCAATATGGTCTTTTCTAAATTTGCTAATGGTATTTGAAGTTTGATGCAACCTTTCTAACACTCCCTGCCATAAATTTGATGTAAAATTTTATCCTTGATCTGGTTGTATCTCTGTGGGTAGTCTTTATTGAGTTTAACACTGGAGTAACTCTTCTACAATCTTCTAGCAGTGGTATTGCACAAATTGAATAGCCCCTGCAAATCTAATGGGCTCATCTATTATTGTTAACAAATACTGATTCCCACTTTTTGTTTTATGTAGGGGACCTACTGAATCAGTTAAGACCCTTGTGAGACCATAAGACCATAAGGCATAGGTGCGGAAATAAGGCCATTCGGCCCATCGAGTCCACTCCGCCATTCAATCATGGCTGATGGGCATTTCAACTCTGCCTTGAAGACACTTAGCGTCCCAGCCTCCACTGCACTCTGCGGCAATGAATTCCATAGGCCCACCACTCTCTGGCTGAAGAAATGTCTCCGCATTTCTGTTCTGAATTTACCGCCTTTAATTCTAAGGCTGTATCCACGGGTCTTAGTCTCCTCGCCTAACGGAAACAATTTCCTAGCGTCCAGCCTGGCTAAGCGATGTATTATCTTGTAAGTTTTTATTAGATCTCCCCTTAATCTTCTAAACTCCAATGAATACAATCCCAGGATCCTCAGCCGTTCCTCGTATGTTAGATCTACCATTCCAGGGATTATCCGTGTGAACCTCCACTGGACACGCTCCAGTGCCAGTATGTCCTTCCTGAGGTGTGGGGACCAATACTTGCCACAGTACTCCAAATGGGGCCTACCCAGAGCTTTATAAAGTATCAGTAGCACAACAGTGCTTTTATATTCCAACCCTCTTGACATAAATGACAACATTGTATTCGCTTTCTTAATCACGGACTCAACCTGCATGTTTACCTTTAGAGAATCCTCAACTAGCACTCCCAGATCCCTTTGTACTTTGGCTTTATGAATTTTCTCACCGTTTAGAAAGTAGTCCATGCTTGTATTCTTTTTTCCAAAATGCAAGACCTCACATTTGCTCACATTGAATTCCATCAGCCATTTCCTGGACCACTCTTCCAAACTGTCTAGATGCTTCTGCAGCCTCCCCACTTCCTCAGTACTACCTGCCTGTCCAGCTAACTTTGTATCATCGGCAAACTTCGCTAGAATGCCCCCGGTCCCTTTATCTGTATCATTAATATATAACGTGAACAGCTGCGGCCCCAACACCGAACCCTGCGGGACACCGCATGTCACTGGCTGCCATTCTGAAAAAGAACCTTTTATCCCATCTCTCTGCCTTCTGTCAGACAGCCAATCCTCAATCCATACCAGTAGCTCACCTCGAACATCATGGGCCCTCACCTTGCTCAGCAGCCTCCCGTGTGGCACCTTATCAAAGGCCTTTTGGAAGTCTAAGTAGACGACATCCACTGGGTTTCCCTGGTCTAACCTACTTGTCATCTCTTCAAAGAATTGTAAATGTTCCTCAAATGCAGGGATGGGTATTAATGTGCTGGTTTTATTCCTGCCTGATGTTTTCCAGGTGCATGACATGTATGACATTTCTATTAACTTTAAACTCCATCTTAATGCAGTCTAGGCCAGTAAAAATGTTCTTGTATTTTGGTGAGTTTTATCACTCTTACAATGACCTACATGTAGCTCAGGTGCTACATGCCACACCTCCTTTCTATAAGCTCCTGGTAATGAATTTCTGCCATTTTCCCATCTGCCTGAATATGTGATATGTGATCGTCTCCATGTCCTCATCAAGACATAATTTTTAGGTTAGTAACATTTGGGAATGTTTTCAGATTCTACTTCTGTGTATGCTTTTCAATATATTGCTTCAGTGTTTCATCTTTCCGTTGTAGCTCAGGTAATTTCTCCGAACTGGAAATATCCATTTGTTCGTCATCTGTTCTTGTTTTGTCTAAGCCATTCAATCAAATCTGGTCTCTGATAATTCTGCTTGAACTTGCTTATCTGTACTCTTTGTTTTCTTCTCCTGTGTCAACTGGTGGCTTTGTGACTTTGTTATCAGTCTGTTTATGTTCTCCAATTTGTTTCATGATTCGCATAACAATGATGTTCATTGTATTTTATTTAGAGTATGAGATAATCCATCCACAAGAATGTTGTATTATGGCGTTCTATTAGAGTGAGAACTAACTTTTCACTGCCCAATTCTAACAGCAGACCTTGTCCCAACAATAATCTTAACTTATGACTGAAAAGTCAATGTTTCTGGCAGGACACTCCATGAAAAGCTTATGCCCCAAACGTTGAATCTTCTCCTTGGATATACTGCCTGACCCGCTGTGCTTTTTCAGCGCCACGCTTTTTGACTCTGAGCTGCAGTCCTTTCTTACTCCTTTTCCCTTTTGTTGTCTGGTCTGGAATAATCTGAGAGGTACAGATGCCCTTGCAAGGAGTTTTGTGGTCCTGGAACATGCAGGGGGAGGAGTGAAAGGGCTGCTGTATAGAGAAATGCAGAGTTTGTTGGGTTGAATTGAGATGTGGGCGAGGGTATCCCAGTTGGAATGCTGAGATTTGGAGGTGAAATTCTTGAATTCTGTGTCCTCTCAAATGGAG
>NW_025190330.1:0-3359 GCF_004010195.1 Chiloscyllium plagiosum
TCTTTCGCCCTCTCTGATGAAGTTACCTGCCAGGACCCATGCATTACGTCTAACTTCGTGATGTAACTGAATTGTCTGACTTTCTTGATACAGTCCTTTAATCTCGGAATTGGATGATACCGATTTTGTCACGGCGTTGACCTTCTGATAATCCATGCAGAATAGTTGAGTCCCGCCCTGTTTGGAAACCGAGACGATCAATGAACTCCACTGTCTCTGGTTTGGTTCGATGACTTCCTTGCCAATCAAGACCTCCTAATGAATCTCGACCTCTTTGGCTTTGAATGGATTAAACCAATAGGAATGTTGTTTTATTGATGCAGTATTCCCTGCGTCTACTTAGTTTGCAACAGCATTCGTCCACCTCATCCTATTCTTACATATGTTCTGATGCTGCAGTAGCAAATCTGTCGACTGCGTTCTATCCTCCGAAGACTTTTAGGTCCCTAACATATCCCACTCCTCAGGGATAATTCATTTCTAATGTCCATTTAGAGGCACATCATCTGGGTTTGATTCCTCACTCTGTGGTGCAGTACTGAACACATGTTTTTGTCCCGTTTCTTTCTCCCTAGTATAAAGCTTTTTTTTCAGCATGGTCACATGACATACTCGATACTTTTTCTTTTCTATCTGGTTTCTTTACTGACTGAACTTCTTCCTACTTTGATATGGAGTACTAAATCTGGTTTTGAACGGATTTCCTATTGCATGTAACATTACTAACAAGTTATCCCTTCTGGAAAACGTCCGAATTCTCTATCACCTGCTTCATTCTACATTGTGACCTCTTCAGGTGCTGTTTAGCGAACTCACCTAAGCGATTTAATATCTCCCTTACCTCGAAAAAATAACTGAATTGTGATATCTACGATTTTGGTCCTGTCAATCTATCTTTCGTTCATTTCAAAGGGCCTCTCACTTCATGACCGAATATTAACTCAAAGGGATTGAACTGAATAGATTCGTTTCAGGCACCTCTCATGCCAAACAATGCGAACGGGATACCTTTATCCCAATCATTCGGGTAACCCTGACAGTGTGCTGTCAACATGATCTCCGGTGTCTGATGACACCTTTCTAAATCTCCCTGGTACTCAGGATGATACACACTGGACTTAAAGTGATCTATGCCTAAGCTATCCATAACCCCCTTAATTGACCTTGCAAGAAAATGTTACCAATGGTCCAACTGAATCTCACTGGGGAGCCAACACCCTGTGAAGAAAGCTACTAACTCCTCTACTACTCTTTTTTTTAGATTAGATTAGCTTACATTACAGTGTAGAAACAGGCCCTTCGGCCCAACAAGTCCACGCCGACCCGCCGAAGCGAAACCCACGCATACCCCTACATTTACCCCTTACCTCACACTACGGGCAATTTAGCATGGCCAATTCACCTGACCCTGCACATCTTTTGGACTGTGGGAGGAAACCGGAGCACCCGGAGGAAACCCACGCAGACACGGGGATATCATTGTGCATTCCAGGAAAATAAAAACATTTTTGGATCAAAGCCTGAGTTTTTCGTACCTCTCAGTAACTTTCTACATGCAGAAAGAGCTTGCACCTCCTATCTGCATGTAGAAAGCAACACAACCTGGTGCGTTTCAGCACATTCTTCCTCGAAACAAACCTGCCGTAGTCTCCATTTCCGTCTTAGGATTCTATCTTTCAGATGATAATGCTCTGGAACATTCTCTGCCGCCTTTCCAGTGTGCACATTCACATGTACATCTTTTATTGTATTGTCTTGCTTTTGCACGTCTCTTCGTCTTTCAGGAATATACATCTCTGTTTGACCGTCTGCCTGATCATGTTCTTCCTGCACATTTATGTCAAACAGGGTACCCACTACCTGACACTCAACTCCTTCGGCTTTCTCTTTACTTTTTGCATCGTGCTTTGACGTATAATAGTGTGATCTGCTTAACACACAAATGTGGAAATACCAGGGTATTTCCGTTTTAACTCATCAGTTTCATGATCTTCCTTAGGCTTCTCCACTATACGGGGTGTCACTCCGAGTTTGGACCCTGCCAAATCATTCCGAAGGAACAAACTGAATTCATAGAACTTGAACACGTTCAATCACTCACTGTAAATTTCCCAGTCTTGAGTTGGCAATCCAACCTGATCTAACATCGGGTAAAGCTACATTTCTTTCCATCTGTCCCACAAATTACCCCATTCTCGGGTAACAGACCAGAAGAAGTGCATATTCGTTCATCCCTTCTGATACGTGACTAGTTTCATCCTGTATTGCTCAGAACTATAACCTATTGTCCTTCTCGCCGTTTCTTTGTGAGTAATCATTACACAGAGTTACATTCTTTAGAGAGATCAAGTATTAACTTCATACTTAGCTCCTACTGATCTGTGAACTGCACTCTCCTGCACCCGCTCAGCTGTTCTTGGGGTTTCGTTTATTACGTTCATTAATGCTACTGGCTTAGCTTCTTGTCCCACATCTTTTTCCAGAGTGTCTTTCTTTAACGACAGCACTATGACTGTACGTGACCAAATTTCTGGCAGTGAAAACGTCTGTTCCCAATACCGTTCCGAAACCACTGACACTCCATTTTCTGTGTCTCACTCAATGTCGGTGAAAACACCTGAGGCCATTGACCTGTTTTCACCCTCTTGGAGTTTTTTTTTATCCTGTGCGCTCGACTCACTGCTTCGTTGTGTCGGATCTCGCCTTCTCCCAACGTTTGTCCCTCACAGGAAAAAATTCTGGCCGGAAATTTGTCTTATGATCCAACATGTACTCATCTGCGACTTCTGTTTCCCTTCTCACTTCCTGAACTTTCTGTTACTCCACGTGAAGTCTTACCATCTCTGCAAGTGAGTTGTTTTAAGCTCCTCCAGGAGAATAATCTCTCTGGGTTCCTCAAGCGTCTTATCTATTTTCAAACCACATATCCATTGATCCAAATGATTATGTTGAATTCTTTCGAACTCAACATAATTTTGATCATGTTCCTTCTTTGTGTTTAGAAACTGCTGCCGCTATGCTTCCCAAACCAATTCAAAAACATTTAAAATAGCCTGTTTAACATCTTAATAATCACTTCACACCTCGTATGACAGTGTGGCTCTACCTACCAGTTTAAACTGAATGGGAAGTTCCCATAAATCCTTGGACCATTCCATCTGCCTCGCCCATTTTTCAAATGAAATAAAGAAGGTTTCGATACCTTTCTCAGCAAACTCTGGTAGGCTTTTGGCACATTTATATATCACTACCTCATTTATACATTATATATTTATCATTTACAAAGCAAAACCTCTTATCTCAAAACCAAGCAGCTTTCAGTTCTGTGTGTATTCCTGTCTTCTTTTCTTCTTCTTCAG
>NW_025190331.1:0-3359 GCF_004010195.1 Chiloscyllium plagiosum
CAGTGTGAACAGGAACAGTGTGAACAGGAACAGGATGAACAGGAACAGTGAGAACAGGAACAGTATGAACAGGAACAGTGTGAACACAAACAGTGTGAACAGGAATAGTGTGAGCAGGAACTGTATTAAAAGGAATAGTGTGAGCAGGAACATTGTGTGCAAAAATAGTGAGAACAGGAACAGTGTGTCCAGGAACAGTGTGTACAGGAACAGTGTGAGCAGGAACAGTGTTGTCAGTAACATTGTGATCAGGAACAGTGTGAACAGGAACAGTGTGAACAGGAACAGTGTGAACAGGAACAGTGTGTACAGGAACAGTGTGAACAGGAACAGTGTGAGCAGGAACATTGCAAGCAGACATAGTGAGAACAGGAACTGTGTCTCCAGGAACACTGTGAGAATGAATATTGTGAGCAGAAACAGTGTGATCAGGAACAGTGTGAGCAGGAACAGTGTGAGCAGGAACAGTGTGAACAGGAACAGTGTGAACAGGAACATTGTGAACAGGAACATTGTGAGCAGAAATAGTGTGTACAGGAACAGTGTGTCGAGGAACACTGTGAATATGAATATTGTGAGCAGGAACAGTGTGAGCAGGATCAGTGTGAGCAGGAACAGTATGAACAGGAACAGTGTGAGCAGGAAGAGTCTGAACAGGAACAGTGTGAGCAGGAACAGTGCGAACAGGAACAGTATGAACAGGAACAGTGTGAACAGGAGCAGTATGAACAGGAACAGTGTGAACAGGAACAGTGTGAACAGGAACAGTGTGTACAGGAACAGTGTGAACAGGAACAGTGTGAGCAGGAACATTGCGAGCAGACATAGTGAGAACAGGAACTGTGTCTCTAGAAACACTGGGAGAATGAATATTGTGAGCAAAAACAGTGTGATCAGGAACAGTGTGAGCAGGAACAGTGTGAGCAGGAACAGTGTGAACAGGAACAGTATGAACAGGAACAGTGTGAACAGGAGCAGTATGAACAGGAACAGTGTGAACAGGAACAGTGTGAACAGGAACAGTGTGTACAGGAACAGTGTGAACAGGAACAGTGTGAGCAGGAACATTGCGAGCAGACATAGTGAGAACAGGAACTGTGTCTCCAGGAACACTGTGAATATGAATATTGTGAGCAGGGACCGTGTGAGCAGGAACAGTGTGAGCAGGAACAGTGTGAGCAGGAACAGTGTGAACAGGAACAGTATGAACAGGAACAATATGAACAGGAACATTGTGAATTGGAACCGCATGAACAGGAACAGTGTGAACAGGAACAGTGTGAGTTGTAATAGTGTGAGCAGGAACACTGTGAACAGGAATGGTATGAACAGGAACAGTGGAAACAGGAACAGTATGAACAGGAACAGTGTGAGCAGGAACAGGATGAACAGGTCCAGTGTGTGCAGGAACAGTGTGAACAGGAAGAGTATGAACAGGAACAGTATGAACAGGAACAGTGTGAACAGGATCAGTATGAACAGGAACAGTGTGAACAGGATCAGTATGAACAGGATCAGTATGAACACGAACAGTGTGAGCAGGAACAGTATTATCAGGATCATTGTGAACAGGAACAGTATGAATAGGAAACATATGAACAGGAACAGTGTGAGCAGGAACAGTGTGAGCAGGAACATTGTGAGCAGAAATAGTGTCAACAGGAACAGTGTGTCCAAGAACACTGTGAATATGAATATTGTGAGCAGGAACAGTGTGAAGAGGAACAGTGTGAGCAGGAACAGTGTGAACAGGAACAGTATGAACTGGAACAGTGTGAACAAGAGCAGTATGAACAGGAACAGTATGAGCAGGAACTGTGTGTACAGGACCAGTGTGAACAGGAACAGTGTGAGCAGGAACAGTATGAACAGCAACAGTGCAAACAGGAACATTGTGAACAGGAACATTGTGAGCAGAAATAGTGTGTACAGGAACAGTGTGTCCAGGAACACTGTGAATATGAATATTGTGAGCAGGAACATTGTGAGCAAGAACAGTGTGAGCAGGAACAGTATGAACAGGAACAGTGTGAGCAGGAACAGTCTGAACAGGAACAGTGTGAGCAGGAACAGTGCGAACAGGAATATTGTGAGCAGGAACAGTGTGAACAGGAGCAGTATGAACAGGAACAGTGTGAACAGGAACAGTGTGAACAGGAACAGTGTGTACAGGAACAGTGTGAACAGGAACAGTGCGAGCAGGAACATTGCGAGCAGACATAGTGAGAACAGGAACTGTGTCTCCAGAAACACTGTGAGAATGAATATTGTGAGCAGGAACAGTGTGATCAGGAACAGTGTGAGCAGGAACAGTGTGAACAGGAACAGTGTGAACAGGAACAGTATGAACAGGAACAGTGTGAACAGGAACAGTATGAACAGGAACAGTGTGAGCAGGAACAGTCTGAACAGGAACAGTGTGAGCAGGAACAGTGCGAACAGGAATATTGTGAGCAGGAACAGTGTGAGCAGGATCACTGTGAGCAGGAACAGTATGAACAGGAACAGTGTGAGCAGGAACAGTCTGAACAGGAACAGTGTGAGCAGGAACAGTATGAACAGGAACACTGTGAACAGGAGCAGTATGAACAGGAACAGTGTGAACAGGAACAGTGTGAACAGGAACAGTGTGTACAGGAACAGTGTGAACAGGAACAGTGTGAGCAGGAACATTGCGAGCAGACATAGTGAGAACAGGAACTGTGTCTCCAGAAACACTGGGAGAATGAATATTGTGAGCATAAACAGTGTTATCAGGAACAGTGTGAGCAGGAACAGTGTGAGCAGGAACAATGTGAACAGGAACAGTATGAACAGGAACAGTGTGAACAGGAAAAGTGTGAACAGGAAAAGTGTGTACACGAATAGTGTGAACAGGAACAGTGTGAGCAGGAACAGTGTGAGCAGGAACATTGTGAGCAAAAATAGTGTGAACAGGAACAGTGTGAACAGGAACAGTGTGAACAGGAAAAGTGTGTACACGAACAGTGTGAACAGGAACAGTGTGAGCAGGAACAGTGTGAGCAGGAACATTGTGGGCAAAAATAGTGTGAACAGGAACAGTGTGTCCAGGAACACTGTGAATATGAATATTGTGAGCAGGAAAAGTGCGAGCAGGAACAGTGTGAACAGGAACAGTGTGAGCAGGAGCAGTATGAACAGGAACAGTGTGAACAGGAACAGTGTGAACAGGAACAGGAACAGTGTGAACAGGAACAGTGTGAACAGGAACAGTATGAACAGGAACAGTGTGAACATGAACAGTGTGAACAGGAACAGTTTGTACACGAACAGTGTGAACAGGAACAGTGTGAGCAGGAACTGTATGAACAGGAACAGTGTGAGCAGGAACATTGTGA
>NW_025190332.1:0-1633 GCF_004010195.1 Chiloscyllium plagiosum
TTCTTCACTTTCCTGACTCCCCTGTGCCTATTGCATCTCCTTCCTTCTCCCTCCCCTCCTGTACAGTCAGGCTGCTTGTGGGGCCACAGACATGGCTCTGACTTCACTCCTCTCAGCAGCCAATACCTTCATCAGCTTCCAAACTGGGAATCTGAATTGTGAGGGAGACACCAGTATATTCTTGCATTCCCTGACTGTTTCTCTCCAATTGCTTAGTTCCCCAGACCCTTCCTTCTTCCAGGCCATCATGTCTGCAGGGTGATCTGCTCTGCGTGTGTGTTATCCACCTAACTCTCAGCATCAAAGATCTCCCATGGAGTCTCTCGTCACTGTCTGAGCTCCATGACCCAGTGTCCATCTAGGACACAAGCAGGGGGCTATGACTTCCCAATGTAACAGAACACATTTTCCATCTGACAAGTATGTCTTACCATGTCTTAAAATACAACATGACCGGAGTAACTTAATTAATTACTTAGAATGAAGTTAACATTCGGGAAATAGCAATATGGTTAAGTCCCTTATTCAACTGTGGCTTACTGAGGGTAATTTATTATATTGGCTCACAATTTCACTTGTCCCTCTTATTTCTGTGTTCAACCCTTATTTCAGAAGTTGAAAAAATAAATTTGCTGACTTACAACAATTAACTGACAGTCACTAATAACAGTGTATTTATCAGCCAGTGACTTTACAGCCTTTCCTGTGATGGCTCTTGCATTTCTTTCAAACTCAGGTCCCAGCAGCAGAAAGTTATCTCTGTGACTCCCAGATCCGTGTAATCCTCCAGCTCCCTCTCCACTCTGCTCCCTCACAGGGTCACCATCTCTGTGACTCCCAGGGACGTGTAATCCTCCAGCTCCACCTCCAATCCGCTCCCTCACAGGGTCGCCGTCTCTGTGACTCCTAGGCACGATCCTCAGTGATGATTTATATCCTCCCACGTTGCTGCCTCTGTAACGCCCAGGTGTGAGTGAGCCTCATGTTCCTGCTCCCTCACTTGGTCACTCCCTCTGTGACTCGGTGCTGATTTTCAGCCTCCTGCTCCGCTGCTTCTCTAACTCCAAGTCCCAGCCAGCCTCGATCCTCGCTGCTGATTTATATTCTCCCGCTCTGTGCTGATCTCTCTCAGGTTCTCTCCCTTTGTGACTCCCAGGTAATGGTAGGCCTCAAGCCTCAGCTGAGATTTATAACATCCCATTCTGCTCTGCTCTCTTACAGGATCGCTGTTATGCCTGGAAGACAGTGGGAAAGAGGAGGATTAGACAGAGCAGAGGGTTTTACAGTGATTGACCGAGCTATATGGGATGGAATAGGTTGACTGGGGAGCTAGGCAGACCTGCAGCAACTAAAGAAGTTTACTGGAAGAGACAGTGAGAGTTTCAGACACTGAAGAGGGCAAAGGAAATAGAGAGATAGGGTTTGTCATGACGGAGCTTTGTAGAGTCTAAAGGGCTTTTTCTGAACTGGTTACGGTGATGTGTAGACTTCAATAAAAGGGAATTGACATCCAGCAAATGTTGTCTGGTCCTGGAGACTTGGATGGAGACTTGGATGTGACAGACTTGCATGTGACAGAGTGAGAAGACTTGCAGTAACTGGGGGGAACATAAACCTTTGGGGCACTGGTGGT
>NW_025190332.1:1977-3359 GCF_004010195.1 Chiloscyllium plagiosum
AAGTGAGGACTGCAGATGCTGGAGATCAGAGCTGAAAATGTGTTGCTGGAAAAGCGCAGCAGGTCAGCCAGCATCCAGGGAACAGGAGACTCGACGTTTCGCGCATAAGCCCTTCTTCAGACCCTTTCGAATAGAGGTCACTCAGGCAGGGTCTTTCAACAGCCCTTCATAAACCCGGAACTACTATACCCTGGAAGGACAGGAGCTCCAGGTACCCGGGAACACCAGCATTTCCAAGGTGCCCTCCAAGACACGCTCCATCCTCCCAGCACTGTGTCTGTCTCTACACCCAAAGGACTGCAATGGGTCAGGAAGGCAGCTCCCCACCACCTTCTCCAGGGAATTACAGATGGGAAGGTAATGGTGAAACTCTGCTGTTTATAGCCAGACTGAAAAATAAATCCAGCAGTGGGTGTGAAATGAAATTTCCGTTTCAGAACAACATGCTTAGCATGGGTAGAGGATTTGTCTGATTGGCACAAGGCAGAGAGTGTGAAGAAAGGGGTCTTTTTCACGATGGGAACTGGTGAAGGGGGGAGCTCCGCAGGGGTCAGTGTTGGGACTACATTCCACGCGTTATACATTAAGAGTCTGGACAAATGAAATGAATGGGTACGAGAAATGGGTTTCCAAGAACAATCCCAGGGATAAAATCTGTGTCATATGAGGAGCAGGTGAAGTCTCTGGGTCTGCACTTGATGAAGTTTCAGAGGCAGCGGCAGAATCTCATTCAAACTTACAGAATACTGAGAGGCCTGAATGGTGTGGACGTGAGCAAGATGTTTCCACAAGCAGCAGAGACTAGGGGCCAGAGTGAAGGGGCGACCCTTTCGAATAGAGATGTGGAGGAATTTATTCAGCCAGAGGGTGATGGATCTGTGGAACTCACTACCTCATGGGGCTGTGGGTGCTAAGTGATTCAGAGATAGCTAGGTTCTTGATGAGTAGGGAGATCAAGGGTTACAGGGAGTAAGTGAGAGAACGAGGTTGAGAAACAATTCAACCATAATCGAATAGTGAAATAGACCCGATGGACCGAATGGCATAATTCTACTCCTATAAATGATGGTCGTATGGACTGCGCTTTTTCCATAGGTTTCTAACTGTGCAGTTCGCATTTCTGGCATATTGTTTACCATACATTCCAGCACCTTCCTGATTATTGATGTCATTCTTGGTTTCAGATCAACTGCAGAAAGCGACATCACAGAGTAACTTGGGAATCCTTGTGTATAAATCTCAGAAAGGTGGTATACAGGGCAAGCAGGACATAGAGAAGGCAAATGGAATGCAGGCATTGATTCCAAAGGGAATGGAGAATAAAAATAGGGAAGGCTTGTAACAACTAGAGAGGACTCCTGTCAGCCCGCACTGAGAATACA
>NW_025190333.1:0-3359 GCF_004010195.1 Chiloscyllium plagiosum
TAGATAGATAGACGGATAGAATGATGGATGGATGGATGGATGGATGGATGGATGGATGGATGGATGGATGGATGGATGGATGGATGGGATGGATGGATGGATGGATGGATGGATGGATGGATGGATCGATGAATGGATGGATGGATGGATGGATGGATGGATGGATGGATGGATGCTGCTCGATTTTAAGTGCTGAGTACCTGAGCTGTGCATAACGTCTTGTAACAATCGAGCAGTAAAATGTGTCCTTTTTCTGACTGAATCCCTGGATGCAGCCTATGCCATGTGAAGAAAGGTATGACCTTCGCTAACACTTTCTTTGCCTTGATACTCCATAATGCAATTGCCTTTGAACATCCTGCAGACACATTCCATATCAACAGGCACTGGTTCTCGATTTTTGGTCTCAGAAGTGGATCTACACAACAATTATAACTCCCGTGAAAGTTTCTTCGAACTTAGGAACTGGCATCAATGCGTTTGATTTTGTTATCGTTTGTGGCTTAATTCGGATTTGGCATGTAAGACACGTTTAGTGAAACGTAGCCGCATTGTGTCCATTCAAGGACAGTAAAAATGTTTTGTTTTGTCATGCCCACACTGGAACACCTGTTGTGTGTATAGTACCGGAAACACAATCTGGTGCACGTCGGCTCATTTCTCCTCTTCAACAACCTCCCGTGGTCTTCATTTTTGCCTTCGGATTCTATCTTTCGGATAGTAATCCTTCAGAAATTTCACTGTCTCCTTTTCAGAGTTCACATCCACATATATAACTTTTATCGCCTTGTCTTGCTATCACAACGCTCTTAGCCATTCAGGATTGAACACTTCTGTCTGACCCAATCCGATCAAATTGTGGGCAAATGTCCCCAACACGTTCAAATACCAGACAACCACATTCCCCCAAACTGTTACGACACTTGGTAAACCCTTTCTGTTAATTTTAAATCAGCAACATAGATAAGATTTATCCCATGCGGTAATCTATGAAAATTCGAGAGGACAAAAAGTAGTTAAATTAAGAAAAGTAACAGATTTATTTCTTGAAATATAACAGAGCATGTTTGAATAACAATTATTTGTAACTCCATCCTCGAACCTATCGTTTATTTTCCCATCTATAAAAGTCATCCGATAAAATGGCTGATTAATATTTGCGAATAAATCAAATTTCAAGGTAGCTGGCGAATCTTCCCTTGGTATCGTCCTCTGGACATGTTCTTCTTCTTAGGATTTATCTTTCACAGGTCGTTGATGGATCGATGCCCCTGTAAAAAAGCTATTCTGTGTGGAGTGTACGTGTATTGGTCGCTTGGCAGTTCTCCCTCAATTGTTCAGGGTTTCGCGGTCATATCCCTCCAAAGAACCGGATTGTGTCATTGGCTTTGAAGATTGTGAATAGGCTTAGTTCAAACTTGATTGGAGTTTGGTATTTTTGGCGTTTAATTTAAACTGATTGTGAGAATTTGAATCTGTTTTGTCGTCTCCAGGCAACCCAGCTAATTAGATGTTGGACCAAATGTTGTCATGTTTCTCTATTCAGTACACTTGGTGTGAGGTAGTTCTATTAGTTTTTAACTCCCTTAAAGATACAGTACACTTCTACACCTTCATAAAAGTTGGGTTGAGTAGTTTTGGCAGAGTTCTTGAAAGAGTCTTTGGAAGAGTTGTTCAGTGCATTTGTGTATATTAGTCACACATGCGTTTTCAACTGATGCTCAGAAAGGAAAATTGAAATGATTGACATTTCTGTCATTCCACTGGTAGCTTTGTCATTTGTCTCTGTTCTATCCTGCATCCATTTGAAAGATGGTTTTGGAAATTGCTATTATTCTAATGTAATCTCGTCTGTGTGCACAGCCAATCCAGTCAGCGTTGATATAGCAACCTTTTTCATGACAGAAGATAATAGGACCAGAGTGATGTCAGTCCTCCAATATTGCACTGGAAGGCAACTCTTCTCATGCAATTCCATGTGTTAGTTAGCATCTCTAAACCAGATGTATCATGCTGAATGATTGGATTCAAGTCTGAATTTCCCCATGATATGACAAAATGTTCAGAATTGGTAAGAAACGAGGGAGGCTGGGAATTCGTTATTAGTTCATTCATTTAATAACCATCTCTCTTTCCTCCCGTGTCTACCTTACATATTTCAGCTGATATTGGTTTATTTGGAAATGACACATGAACCTTCTCAAATTTCTCACGGGATTCAAAGTCTCTGTAATGGTGTACTACTCCAATATATTTGAGCATTGTCTGCTGGAAGATGGTTCATCCGTTCGTGATTATGTCAAGCATTCACATAAAGAGGCTTGTTTTCGTTTCAGGACAGAAAGAAAAGATATTCTGTTCGGATTTTCAGAGAGTGGAAACAACTTTCAGTTGATCAAATTAATTCAATATCAATAATATGTAAATTTTATAAGAGGGGAGTATAGAGTACAGCAGAGAGTAACTTATCTTCATAAAAATAAAAACAGGTAAACCTGAAGAAACTAAAATCCTTCTGGCAGCGAATGTGCAAGAATAGAGTTGATGCTTTAAGTCTGATAAATCTGAATAACATACAGAGACGTTGGTAGTCTTGCTGAAATTGTTGAGCAGTTTCTCTCCCTTTTTATGTCAGACGTCTACTACTGGCAGTTTTTTTTTTATCGATCTGACATTATCAGAAAATTACTTTGTGCAACTTACAGAACTAGGGTGCTCAGACAGCAATTGTATTACTGGAAGCTGAATTCCCAGATTTGTACTATTTTTCTGTGAGCAGCCCTCACACTTCAATTCAAGTAACTTCCAAGAGTCAGTTGAATCAAGGGTAAACATCTAAAAAAAAAAGACAAGTCTGCCCTTTTTCCTGATTTCATACAAGCAAATTCTTTCATATAAAACTCGAGACTCAAATTTGGAACAAGGAAAATCACAGTTTATTACAGAAAATAAAAGACTACTGGAAGATGAGAGGTCTCCCTAAGAGTGGCATTCCAACGAGGCAATCTTCTCGAATTCAACAATCAACGGACTTTTATGCCTTTGACTCAAGCAAAGCATATTATTTCCATTATGTAAATTATTTTCCTCTTGAAAGTTCCAAGGCGGTTTTTGTTCCTAGTCCACCGAAAATGGTTCCGTAGGCCACAGGCTGCTGCAAGATGTTTCGCTTTTATCACACCTCAATTCTGAAGAACAGGAGGTCTTTTGCAATGTAGTTAATGTTACTAACATTCTCTGTATACACAGTTGCAGAGGAAAACCCAGCATGTTCTGTCAGCAAACAGGTTTTGGCCAAGAATCCCAGCACACACTTGCAACATTAACATTGCTCCCATATTACATTACTTCAATACTCT
>NW_025190334.1:0-3359 GCF_004010195.1 Chiloscyllium plagiosum
CTTTAAACTGCACTTTATCACAATTTCCCGGAGAATCTCTCCAAGTGACATTACTCATTCACGAAGTTTCATCACACAACGGTCGCTCTGCGATAGTTATGTCCTGAACCAGTTGCACAATGTGTTAATCAAAGAAACACTGAAAAAAATTCTCTGTACTCCTCTTCCAATATCACTGTTGTCGGAATGATTGTCCTAGATTATGCGAATATTGACGTTTCACTAAATTTTCACAGTGCCTTTAAAAATTCCATTGAATTTCTGCTTACCGCAGTGACGAGCCATGAAATGCTGTTCGGTGGTCTAAAACTGTTCTGCTGCTTGTGTCCCTGGCAAGTAGTAGCCAGAATTTACATTCAAACTGACTCTACTTCATGATCTGAGACCAAATGCTTTCTCTGTAAGGCCTTTGTTACCCATTATTGTTAGCGTTGCCCATTTTGCCTGAGTTTGCACAAGGTTGTGAGCCTTTGAATATTTATGTCCACCTTTTGCTCGCCCTGGAACCACGATTCCCTGGTGTCTATATCTCTTTTATCTCTGTGTCACAAATCCATCTACCTTGATGCAGAGACTTTGTCCATTAAACTAAAACATAATTTACTCTTTCCCACAATTTCCTGTCACAAATCGATTTGCTGATGTACAGTTTTAGTTAAACTTTGTCCCATCCTGTTCCTTTCTGTTGTCTTCGGTCACATTCCCATGCTGCTCTGATGCTTCACCTTTTCTCTTTGGATTTGTAAAGTTCCTTTCAACTGAACCCTGTCCCTGCATCCTCTCTGTCAGGTTAAAGCCCTGTCCATAAACCTACTGATGTGATTGGCCAGGACACTGGTCCCAGCACAGTTCTAGTGGAACAATCTGAATGGATTTTTTTAAAAATCAGGTATGGGATGTGGATGTCTCTATTGCCCATCCCTTGCTGCCCTTGAGCTAAGCAGCTCTCTATTGCCCATCCCTTGCTGCCCTTGAGCTAAGCAGCTGGCTCGCCCATTTCAGAGGGCAATTGAGAGGCAAACACTTTGCTGTGGGTATGTCCTGCAGACCATGTGAGAGTGAACTGTTGTCTTTCTCTGAAGGTCAAGTGTTTGGATTTTTATCAATACTTATTTATGGATTGCTAATTCCAATTTTTAGTATGTATATTCATTTAACATTCCACCATTTCAAATGTTGGTATTCAAACCTGCCTCCCCTGAACATTAGCTGAGGTTTGGGATACATGCTCTCGCAATAATACCACGAGGCCATCACTTCGCCTGCTCACTGGTTGCTCATCCCTGACCAGTTATACCAGTGCATCATGAAGCAAAACCCGTTCTTCCGACACAATTGTGCGATCCTGCAATCTTCATGCACTCTAGTGATATCACTCAGTCACTCTCCATGTGGTATCCTACACTGTGAGGGTCTAATTGCTGCCTCTGTCAGCGCCTCTCACTTTTGCATCTACTGCAGATCCTGAGCCAGCAGAATTCTCCACTCCAGAGAGACGCAGCAGCACAAGCCATAGATGGAGACTGGGATTTTCCAGATCTCTGTGGAACTCAGTGCCATTCCCCACATGTAACCCTGACTGCATCAGTCTAATTTCCCATTCTGTCTATCTCTCTGTCTCCTGTAGGTACTCAGGTATTCCCTGACTCAGTAGACTTCACAACTGCTGGGTGTATCATCCATCGCCACATTGAAGATGGTCGGTCAGCCAGAGAGACAAAGTGTAGGGAGATCTGGAGCCTTCAATAAATCCTGCAGTGAGGTAAGATCACTCACAGTGCACAGAGCAGAGGGCCATGAGAGGGCTCCAAACATCAGCTAACAAGACATGACATGGATATAGTGCTGGAGGGGGAGCACAGTACAGACACACCCCAGGCTCAATCACTACCCTGACTGTAAGTTTTGTTGTATAAGTCGGCACCGGTGTGTTACAGTTATCAATCCAGGCCTGTGCTGTCTTAGCGAGCATCAGTACAACAGAGGGGAAAGCAGTCTTCCCATGAGTGGGTAGTAATGCTGACTGGGAACTTTCTGTACTGTGCTGTCCCTCCAACACTGGACCAATGTCACGTCTTGTGGACCAAATATCTGACATCTCCCACATATTTGTTGCTGAAATTCATGCTGACTGCTGAGGACCTGTAGTACAGTCATATCAAACTGACGACCCATTCTTATTTCTCAATTGCACTATTACAGCTTCACTGAGCGATCGCCAGTAATATCCTCTCTAAATTCTGCAGTGATGTTTTCACTGATCAAAACATCCGCTCCTCTTCCGCCTCCTCCTCAAATGCCTCTCCTTCTCTTCTACCTGTAGCATCTGTACCCCAGAACATTAAGTTGCTTGGCCTATCCTTCCCACAGCTGTACCTCTGTAATTCCTGTATTATCCCAGTCCCATGTTCTTATCCATGCCGTGCATTCATCTGCTTTCCTGTCAAGCATTTTATATCAAAGTAAATGCAGCTTAATACATCTGCTTTCCCTCATCGCCTGCTGTGCTCTTGCCTGCCTTGTCAATTGAAATGACTCTCTTGAAATGCTATCGCAGCCTCAACCTTCAGACTGCAGCCTGAGACCATCCCGCTCACTGTGGACAATACCCTCACCTTTCATGTCATCTGCAAACCTACTAATGATACCTTCTGCTTTCACATCCAACTCATTAATGTCCATAATAAACAGCGATGGTTGCTGCACAGATCCCTGTGGTACACCCGCTGGGCAAAGGCTTTCAATCACAAAACCAATCCTCCACCAATTTTGGATCCAATTTGCCAACTTGCTTTGGATCCCATGGGCTCTTCCCTTTCGGATGAGCTCTCCATGTGGGACCTTGACAAAGGCTTTAATGAACTCCATGGAAACCACATCATCTGCACTACCCTCATCAATATTTTTAATTGAAATTTCAAAGAAAAATTAGCTGAATTCATCAGACAGGATCTTCTCCTACCAAATCCGTATCCCTAATCGATCCCTGCCTTTCCAATTATTGATTCAAATTGACCCTCACAATTGTTTCCAATAATTTCCCTCGCACTGATGTTGGGTGATACAATCTAAATACCTGGCCTATTATTGCGCCCTTCTTGAATTTCACCTCTGGCCAGCAAAGTATTACATTTCTCTGCCAGGGCCCCAGCAATCTGCTCCCTCACCTTCCACAGCAGCCTAAGACACATTTCATTGGGCACTGGGGATTAATCCACCTTTTATGCCTGTGAAAATATTTAATACCTCCTCCTTATTGATCTTAACATGTTCTGGAACCTCACCGTCCCATTTAAATCCCCGGCTACAATGTCTTTCTCCTGTGTGAAAACAGATGGGAAGCATTCACCTCACCTACT
>NW_025190335.1:0-3359 GCF_004010195.1 Chiloscyllium plagiosum
ATCTTCTCTGACCTGGTTAAATCACCAACAGCCCTTTCTTTCTCAAATGAAGACAGCAGCCTAAACGTTCTGGAAAGACGGTAATAGTGCAAACAATCCAGTGAGGTCGCATGTGAATGCGATATGGTGTTATTGTATCGAGAATTGAACTGTGTTCATTCTGTCAGCCGGGGTTTACTTCATTGGATGTGTTTAATCTCTTCAGTTGATCTGGTGTTTAATTGTTCAGTTTTCAATCACATCAAATACAAAGATTCTTTTCCCCGGATTTCTGTACAATTAGAGGAGTCTGGTAGATATCCATTGACTGCCCTGTTCTTGATCCTTTTCTCCATTGTTAAGTGTGGATTTGTACTAAAAAGAAACGATGCATTCAGCATTTCTGAATGCTCTTCACATTGAAATGAAGACCTTGTGAAGTGTATTCACTTATGTCAGAGAAACAACAATCCGACAGTGAGAGCATAAATTGTGTTCTCATCAGCGTGACCATGTTTATGGGACCTCAATTAATGGAAACTTATAAAGCATTTCCCACACTGCGTCATTAAAAAAAATTATTGTCACAGTGATCCCGTTGGTGTATCAGAAGGATGGATGGCTTAAGTGCATCCTTTCCCCAATTCAGAACATATGAATGGCCTCTCGCCAATATGAATTCACTCGTCTTTCAGTAAGTTTGAGAAACGTCAGAGCAGGTGAATGGTCTCTTTCCCGTTGAACTCTCTTGTATTTCAGCAGATTGTCGGAATCAATTAATTACTTCAAATCGCAGTGGACGAATGGTCTCATACGAATGGTATGAACTCATTGGTGTCTCAGCAGACTGAATGACTGACTGAATGCTTTCCCATTCTTAGAACAGGCGAACGGCCTCTGTCCACTGGGTTCGCAGATGTAAACTGAGATCAAATAACGGCCTGAACCCACTCCCTCTGTGAGAACACTTGAATGGTTTCTCATCAACGTGAACACATTGATGGTACAGCAGTTCGTGAGAACTTTTGAAGCCTTTTCCATACTCTGGACAATTAAATATTTCTTCTCCGTGTGAACCCACTGGTGAGTCAGCAAGTTAGAAAACTGAGTAAATCCCTTTTCACTCTCGGAACAGTTGAATGGCTTTTCCCCGGTGTGGTTGCACTGATAAATGTTCAGTACAGACAAGTAACTGAATCGTCACCACATTTCCGCAGTTTCTCTCCAGCGCCCCTCCAGTTATGTCTCGATAGTTCAGATAGTGAATGCTTTCACTCTACTGTGAATGTAACATACTGCTTTCATTTTCAAAGGCCGGTGAGGTTCAGGCTACATGGGAACAAAGCAATTCCATCAAATCTGATATGATGCTTCGTTTCAATTTCCCAACAGCAAATCCTCATCTTTGATACCCCTCAAATAAAACCAGATATATCTCAGTAAGAGAGAACTCCTCAAAACACCAAAGCATATGATTTTCATTCTTCATCGGGTGTAAGTATTCCAGAACAGGTCAGCATTTATTGTTCATTTCTGATTTGACTGGACAAGGTGGTGAACAGTTGCTTTCTTGAACCATCGTTTCCGTGTGCTGTCGGTAGACCAAATTATAGGGGAGTGAAATCCACAGTTTTGACCCAGTGATTCTGGAGGAACGCCAATATATTTCCAGAGCAGGATGGTAAGTGGGTTGTAGATCATTCCTCCCTATCTACAACCCTTTTCCTTTAAGATGGAAGTAATTGTGAGTTTGTAATGTACTGTTTAAGGGGCCTTAGTGAATATCTGCAGTGCATCTTGTGGATGGTGCAGACTGCATGTCTGAGAGTTTGGTTGTGGTGGGAATGGATGTTGGTCTGTTTTTTATTAGTTGTGTTGCTGCTCAATTCAGTTGCTCTGTTCTGGTCGGGGTTGAGCTTTTCAGTTTTGTTGCAACTGCACTAAGGAATCCTCAAGAAGGTTGTGATTTAAATGTCTCTTGCAACTCTGATGCTGACTAATCTGCTGTGCTTCTTCTGTGCATTTTTTCTTTAACACTGCAATCATCCAGGCGAACAGGAACTATCCCATCATGTCTCATTCTGTATTGTAAAGCAGTGAACAGTTGGTCGGGAAAGAACAAAAGAAAGAGAAGAGCATTTGGTCAATGAGGTGAATAACGCTCTCACTCGGGGAGTGAACAGCTGTTAGTGGAGACTGCCGGTGCCAAATCATAGGTGGCGTGTCGTCGCAGGCTATGTGTCAGACAGGCATTAGGGAGTCGCGAAAATCTCTGACTATGACCTGCTCTTGTGGCCACAAAGATTTTGGCTGCTAAAGGTAGCTTCTCAAAGACATTGTGACTTTCACTGAAGCAAAGAAGGACTTTGGACCCACCTTTCAATCGTCCGTCATGAAGCAACGTTCCATTCTCATCCCATGTTTTTCAGAACATGGTCTGGAACCTTAAGCGCTATGGTACTCCAAATCATCAACGAAATATTTTCCTAATTCCACCACCTCCAGCGAAATACTATTACCAAATATATATTCCCCTCCCCGGCCTTGTCCGCCTTCCCCAGGAACCATTCCCTCCGCGGACCCTGGTGCACTGTGCCTTCTCTCTCAACACGTTCCCATGGAAGCTTTCCCTAAAATCGCGGAATATGTGACACATACATTCATAGAACATGAGAACGAGGAGCAAGACTATGCCATATGGGCCTTAGAGACTGCTTCACCATTCAATAAGATCATGCCTGATCTTTCCATGGATATGCATCCACTTAACCAACCTCTGAAGGTAATCATTACTTCCTTTATTGTTCAAATAAAAATCAGTCCTAGCTGAAAAAAAAACATTTATTGATGTATCCTCAACTACTTCGTTGAACAAGAAGTTCCATAGAGTACTGCTCTTGTTGAAGGAATTCCTTCTCAATTCAGTCCTTACTCAGCTCGTCCTAATCTTGAGGCTGTGCCCTCTTGCCCTAGGTTCGTCCGCCAATGGAAGCATGCTCTCTACTTCGATCTCACACATGCTCTTCATAATTTTATGTTCCCATAAAAGATCCGGCCTCATTCTTCTGAATTTTTACTAACTCAGCTCATCCTAATCTTGAGCCTGTGCCCTCTTGCCCTAGTTTCATCCGCTAATTGAAGCATGCTCTCTACTTCTATCTCACACATGCTCTTCATAATTTTATGTTCCCATAAGATCCGGCCTCATTCTTCTGAATTTTTGATACAATCCTATTCCACATAGTCTCTTGTCATCAGCGAACACCTTCAAATCCGGAATTCCATCCGCCAGAATATTGCCCATGAACCCAATATTTCAATGTTCCTCTGCAAAGTTTCACTGTCCCCCGCACTCTTTGCTCAGCTCCTCACCTTTGTGT
>NW_025190336.1:0-3359 GCF_004010195.1 Chiloscyllium plagiosum
GAACAGTTTCATCAATGGAATGAAGGAAGAAATAGCGAAAAAAGGTAAAAGACACATGTATTACCTGGGACATGGGAAAGCTGAATTTGATAGAACAACATGCGATAAATGCTGAAAAGTTGCTTTTCCAGGAGAAGGATAGGTGGAAACTAAAGATTGAACAGCAAGCACATAAAGCTCAACCTACTATGATGCGAATGGTCACCCAGTCATTGGAGGGAGGTGCTGCAGGAAGAGAGAGAGGCAGAGGTGGAGGTCATGGAAGAGGAAGTGGTCGTGGAAGAGGTCACGGACGAAGCGCTGGCAGAGGTAGATCTGGCAGGTGCTTTGTTCGCAGAGCAATCGACCAATCGGCGAGACAGTGCCCAAACAGACAGCGTCACTCGGCCGTGGAGGCTGGACGCAGGGTGATTGACAGGGGAAGGCTGAGCTGGAGGTGGGCAGCCCACAAGGCACACAGGTAAGCCTCTTTCCTTTATACTTGGCAACGAAGACTCACTTATGCTAATCTCTTCTACTAACCTTATGGGCACTGAGACATGTCGGACCTCTACGTTGAGTGCTGTGATTGCTAAGTGTGTGCAATATGTTCAATAACACAACGATGCGTATAAGTCAATGCCCACTTCTATGTTAGAAATGGAAGGTAAATCAGTTACCATTTTGGTAGATACAGGGGCAACATATTCAGTCCTTACAATCAGCCACTTTAGACAAACAACACAAATAAAGATGAGTGAAAAGTTCCTGAACACAATGGGTGCATCAGGAGTCGTGGTGCGGGTGTGATTTTCCGCACCCCTATTGTGCGAAACTACTAACAGGGAAACTTGGCAATTCTCCTTCTTGTTATCAGAATTTTATCCTTTAAATCTGATGGCTCAGGACTCGTAGGGAGTCTGGGGTTGGACTTGCTCAGTAATTCAAAGGAAAGATTGACCAGTGCAGGCTGTAAAATATGACCCACGAACCCTGATGTATGCCTATGAGTGGCGATTAAGCCAGAGAGTGATAAGTTCAGTGAGCGATTCACTTGCCCTGGAAGCAAATAACCATGTTAATCCTGTTAACACCGATTTTCTTGCTGGATATATGCTGCACTGCCCAGCACACACACATCGCGATGGCCCTGATGAACCATATGAGAAGGATTCGTTCAGGAGTTTGGTTAGACCAGATCAAATGTTATGTTGTGATTTTTGTTGGAGTGATGACAGATGTGCAATCAGCGTGAACTTAACTAAGGTATCTGTAACAGCAAGTAGACCCTGCCTTTTCAATATGGAAGGCTCCGCTCCTCACTGGCGAAGGCGTCTGGTGAAATGTGACAGGATTTGGGAGCATGGGTGCTAAAGGCACAAAGAACAAAAAGTTGGGTCTTCAGGGAGGATGTGGGTATCTGGTTCAATGCAGATATGCGGACGTATAGGAAGGAACTAAATTGGCTAACTCAGGCAGATAGGACAGTCCAGGTAACTCGCACTAGCCCTGAAAAGCCTAGGGGGATATCCTGGCGTTTCCCTCAGATGGAAGTCTCAGAACCAAGATTAAAAATGGTCCCTACTGAGCTGTGGGCAAAGTGCAAACATGATGTGGGGCTCATACGGGGCTGTGAGCCCATAAGGATAACGCCGAAGGCTGAGTATTGTCCTTGCAGAGCACAATACCTGTTAAAACCTGAAGCCATACAATGAATTGCTCCAGTCTTTGAATCCCTCCTAGAGGCTGGAATGATAATTCCCTGTGAAAACTCACCGGTGAGAACCCCCATTTTTTCGGTCAAAAAGGCAAACATTCCCGGTAAACCAGAGGAATGGAGATTTGATCAAGACCTGCAGGCAATCAATAACGCTGTTATTACGCCCCCCCCCACCCCCCGAAGTTCCCACCCGCTATACTATATTGGCTCAAATTTCACCAGACAACAACTGGTTATTTGATGTGGATATAGTAAATGCCTTGAGGTCTGCAGGCTGAGCCCTCGGGGCAAAACAGAAGACAGCCTGTGGCCCAGAACACTGCTTCTGTAAGGACCTTGGGGAATAGTTGCGGCGCTGCTAGTTGTACTGTAACGTTCATTGTCTTTGTGTGTCTTGTTTTGTTTACAGGTCATTGTTTACGATTCCGTGTTGAGGTGATCGTTTTGCGAGTATCTACGGGACTGAATGAAGCGCCGGCCTCCGGGACAGGGCAATCCTGTTCCGTTGTGCAGACCGGACCCCGTCCTTTTGCCCCCCTCAGGACTATCGTGAAGCGTCATGGTAAACAGGCTGCACAATCCCAAACCCAAAAACCTTTTGAACATTTACAAATGGCTTTTATTGAACTAAAGCCCAGCGAAAGGAGAATGTATTGTCTGGTAATAGTTGATATGTTTTCCAAATGGGTGGAAACATTCCCCACGTCTAAACAGGATGCCAATGCAGTAGCCAAGGCTTTGCTAACTGAGATAAATCCGAGATGAGGCATCCCTGAAAGGCTTAGTACTAACAATGGGACACCATTTGTCAATAATGCCTTACAGCGGGTCAGTGATCATTTGGGAAGAAGCATGGGATAACACTGTGCCTACCACTCAGCGAGTGGTGGGAAAGTGGAAAGAGAAAATGTTACATTAAAAAAATTGACAAGATGTTGAGGAACTAGGGGTGACATGGACAAAGGTACTTCCAATTGTGCCAATGTATATGAGATCTAGGAAGAGAGAAAGACCTAATCTGAGCCCGTTTGATATTTTGTTTGCTAGACCGCCGAACACAGGAATTGGCACAAGACCAAAGGTAAGACAGATAGCGAGCCACTGTAAGGCTAAGATGTTGTGTTACGGTAGAAAACTCTCTGCACGTTTGTCTGAATTAAAAAATCAAGTAAAAGCAACAGTACCCCAACCAGCAGGAGGGAAGCTGCGTGATCTAGAACCTGAAGACTGGATAGTGGTGAAAGACTTCAGGAGGGAAAAAAATAATTGGAAGGTGAAGAGATAGCTGGGACCGTTTCAGGTGCTCCTCACAACACAGACAGAGTTAGGATCGCAGAAAGAGCCAAGTGGATAAACACCAGCCATTGCAAGCGTGTAGTTGGCCTGAGGAGACATCAAACAGCACCGGAACCAATTAAGTGCAAGTAGTGATTAGAAGTCTCATACGAATATGGGCCTGCTCCAGCTCACACTTTTAGCAAACACCCTAGCAGGACTAGTTTCGTAAGGGCAGGGGCATTGCGTGGATCCCTCCCGACCATAGCTGTGACGAATGTGACGTGTGAACATGGGCTGTGTACGGGGCACACCAGAGCAAGTGACGAAAGCACCACAAAGCTGTGTTTCAGGTAGGTGGTGCCTGAGAAATGGCCTGGTGTTT
>NW_025190337.1:0-3359 GCF_004010195.1 Chiloscyllium plagiosum
CATGCTCACCACCCCACACATTACCCTCACCATCACGCTCAATCCTCTACACTCTTCCACACGTCACAGCGACTCTACTGCTCACTCTCCCACTGTCACGCTCGCACCCCCACACATTCCCCCACTGTCTTGACTACTCACCTGTGTGCTCACCCACTGTCACTCTGACTCTCCCACACACTCCCCACCATCTCACACACTCCACTGCACTCTCGCCCATCATCACACGCATGACAGTGCACTCTACCCCATCGTCACACTCACTCCCCCACACACTCCACAACCATCATGCTCACTCCTCAGCTCACTCACACACCATCACACTCACTCCCGCGTCCACTCCCCACCGTCATGTTCTCTGTCCCACACATTCCCCCACTGTCATGCTCACTCTCCACACGCTCACTCTCCACACACTCCCTACCCTGTGCACTGGCCTGCGAATCACTCCCCAGTTAATCACTTTCAGGGTCGGCTTTGACCACATCCATGATCTATTCCCTGCGTAACAGACAATGGGTCCCACACAATATCTTCCACGTGTATCAGACTGTTGTCCCAATTCTACAATTGATCCCCAGCCATAGCCTATGCTCCCATCCCTGCGGTCTGCGGTCTGATGAAATGTCCAGCAATACAGGACAAACATCAATAACCTTGCCCACTCTGCCAGAGGAAGTGTCACCATGTTCTCTCTGCTCCATCACACTAACTGTTATAGCACCTACCCTCCAACAAGGCTAATGATCCAGCACCCTCATTACTGCATGCAGCACATTCCCCCTCTCTCTCTGTCTCAAGTATGGAATGCCACCACACAATTACAGAACGGTCTGCAGATATTGATTATAAAATAGTTGCCTTCAAACATGTTTTCGGGTTCCCATGACGATGGACTCCATCAGCTTTATACTTTTCTGTAATGGTGAGCACACTTCATGCACACCAATCAAAATATGCACTTATTTTATGTTTATCAACATTCGATTACAATTAGTAGTTCTGATTGTTTCACTTGTCATCCCTTATTCTAGTCAGTCAAAACATTTAATATCTCTGCCTCCAATGCTCTCTGGAGATGACAGTTTTAAAGATAAAACAAAATAAATCTCCTCTTCTCTGTAATTGATTGACGATGCTTTTGAAAACAAAACACACTTACAATGTGCCCGCTACCTCTACATTAATCAAATTTGTAGGAAGGAAGTGTTACTGCAGCTATACCAAGTCTGATTGAGAATACATCCAGAGGGCTAAGGATGACGCTTTGTTTAAAAAAAATCCCTTCGCCATTGTCTTATCAGACCATTTGGGCTGCTGGCTTATCAGAGAGAAATCAATGGTGGTACTTTAACCTGAGGGCCACCAGACCTCATTCGAGTGAAGAGGTTGAGAAGCAGAATCATTCGTGGTGAACTCAAACTGGTGATGGGAATTGCAGCAACGCTGTTGGCATCACACTACTCTGTAAACCAACAATCCTGCCAATTGAGGTAAACCACTTTCCTTTATCTCCTTAGCTCGGAAAGGAAACCATGACACTGGAAGCCGTTCAGAGTTGTGAAACTTGACTTACTTCTGGAATGAATGGTTTACACTATTTAGGTTTAATTGGTTGCCGCTTCAATGAGATCTTATTGAATCATACAATATCTTGAGGAGATTGAATCAGTTGAATACTCCATAAGCTTGTATCATACACAACTGTTATTTTTGGGCTATGCAGCTCTGCTTGAGGAAGGCTGTTTGAAGAATAAATAATTAATTTGTCGTTGACGAAAGAAAACGCACTAGCCTCGTCTGAGAAATATGTCATTGTCTATATCACGACCCTCACTTCATTTAAAATGTGACCAGTGGAGAAGTGGGAAGAGGAAAGCAAACAGTGACCCCTCCAACATTTGCCAGAACAGAATTGAGGAGAAAATCACGAAGTGGAAATTCATTCAAGTGAGAATTCTCTTTCCCAGAATGTTGTGGTGCCTGTATTTTTAAATTATGTCAAAGCTGGCATTGTTCGACTTTTGGTAGACAGGTGAATCAGAGATGACACTGTGTTGACAGAAAAGTGCAACTGGTACAACAATAAAATGAGTCATACATTTATTTACCGTTGGAATAACTCGTGCTCCTCAATGCTATTTTAATGTTCCATTCAACCCTTCAGACACGTTACACGGAACCGATCGAGGCCACTTCAATTGTAAGGTGGAGGTTGGTAAAATGTACTTGGAAAATCCAGGGTTGGGTTAGAAAAAACACCGGTATGGATTTTAAGAGATTGAGCTCATTTAGCATTATCATTAATTGTGTTATTGGAATAGCATATTATTAGAATTGTGTTCAGTGAAGGGATAGCGATTACTCCGGGGAAAGAGTTTTTTTTATTGCCAATTTTGTTTCGTGTTTATGAGTCGAGTTAGGATAATATGTTTTTTTTTAAATAGTGGAAATTATGAGTTATCTTTGGTTTTAGTTAGCAGAAGGGTTCAACTTCCACGTTGTAGCAATTCTCCTGGACAAGCCTCCAAATTGTTACGAAGGCTGTTACTTTAAAATAAATATCCAAAAATGCTCACCTCACTTCAAATTAAATATAAATTACTTGTTTAAATTTGAATGTTAATCAAAGCAGCAACTAAATCTTAGGTATTCACTTAATAGTCAAGTGTCGCATGTATCTATTATGGAACAACCTGTCTCTTGGAGACATTGGGTTATCGAGATAGACAGCACGTCTTAGCTGTGTTGTTTTTGCAGCTGTGCCTGTATTTTAAATTTACGTTAAAATTCAGAAAATAAGTTCTTTCTTAAAGTGAACATACCCTCTTTCAACGTCGTAGCACCTGATATGCAATACGTGCATGGCTGAACTGCTGCAAGGCTTAACTCCATTTATCTGCCAAATCCTTATGCCTGTTAATTCGCTGATATGTCGAAGAAAACCATCCACTTCGTCAGTAAATACTATCAGTGATCTACCTCTACAACTCGCTAGTTTAGGGAACTCCAGGCAATCACTACCTTCTGAGAGAAGACCTTTCTTTCCATCTCAGTTTAAAGTAGATACTCCAAATTCTGCCTCAATGACTCCGAGTTCGAGACTCCACCCAGGAATGGAGATGCAAGGTTAGCATCTTCCTTGTTAACCCTCCTCTGTGTTTTTTGTGTCTCAGTAATATCACCCCTCATTTATTTCAACTATGATGAATAAACAATTATCAATTTTAGTCATTCTTGAGAAGTTAACACTATCATCGTAGAAATCATCTCAACGTATTAACTGAGTTACTTGCTGCACGAGCAACCTAACGTTATATTTAGTCCACCAGAATATACCAAGGCCTTTGGACTGCACT
>NW_025190338.1:0-3360 GCF_004010195.1 Chiloscyllium plagiosum
TAATCAAAGACTCTTCCCAACCCGAATGTACTCACTTCCAGCCTCTTCCATCAGGCAGAAGACATAAAACCTTGTAAACACAAACCAAAAGATTCAAGAACAGCTTCTTCACTGATGTTATCATACTTCCGAATGGACATCTCAAGTGTTTAAGTTATTTCTCTCTGCACCTCCAAAACTGTTCAATTACCCTGATCATAGAATTCCCTACAGTGTGGATACAGGCTGTTTGTCCCGACAAGTCTACACCGAGCTTCTGAAGAGTAACCCACCCAGACCCAATTCCCTACCCTGTTACTCGACATTTACTCCTGACTAATGCACATGGTCAACACATCCCTGAACGCTATGGGCCATTTAGCAAGGCCAGTTCACAAGGCCTGTACATCTTCGGACTGTGGGAGGAAACCGGAGCACCAGGAGGAAACCTATGAAGACACGGGAGAATGTGCAAATTCCACACAGACAGATGCCCGAGGCTAGAATCAAACATGGGTCCCTGGCACTGTGAGGCAGCAGTGCTAACCCCTGAGCCACTGTGCCACCTGCAATATTGTACAGTATGGTCGGCCTGACGAGCAAAGAAAACAACACTTTTCACTTTATCTCAGGACATGTGATAATAATAAATCAAATCAAATCAAAAAGAAAAGAAGGGGATCTCAGAATACTGACAGTCCTGGACAGATTGGACATGGAAAAGATGCTTCCACCAATTGGAGAGACTAGGCCGCAAAAGCATAACCTCAGAGGGAAAGAGACCACCCTTTAGAACTGAAATGAGGAGGAATCTCTTCAGATCGAGTGTGGATACTCTGTGGAACACATTGCACAACAGGGTCCACAGCAGTGGAGGACAAGTCATTGAGTGTGTTTTAGACAGAGATAGGTAGGTTCATAATTAGTCAAAGGTGAGCGGGTGAAGGCAGTCGCACGGAGCTGATAGACATAACAGTCATGATCGAATGATGGAGCAAACTCAATGGGCTGAGTGGCCTAATTTTGCTCCTATCTTACAGTCCTGTGGTCTCTAACATACTTGAATTGTTCAGTTTGCCTTTTCCACTGAGCCTGATCACTTTGAGAAGTGGACTTTCTGTTCCATTCCTGAACCTGTTTACATTTTGTTCATCACCTCACCCACAAATTATCATTAGAAAATTCAAGTTTATTGTCATACTTAGATACTTTGTAGGTTCAGCTTGGGGTAAAATGTGCATTTGAATATTAAAACACTACAAAACTTCAATAAACAAAAACATCTAAACCAACATGTATAAAGTAAAACTTTTGCAAAGCACAGACATTTCATTTGAATCTCCTGCCTCCTCTTAAGCTGCAATGAACATGTTGTTAACAAATACATTCAGCAAGGAGCAAGTTACTTGTGGAAAACTCTCAGGGTGGGGGAGTGGTCCTCCTGCACAATCACAGTTTCACATCTGTATTTAAACCTAAAAAGAAATTGTTATGAGAAAATTCGAGTTTATAATTATACTTCAATACTTTATGGGCTCATTTTGGGGGGAAAATACTACAAAACCCCAATGAACAAAAATATCTAACTCAAAATCTATAAACTCAAACTTTTGCAAAGCACAGTGATTTCATTTGAATCTCCTGCCTCCTCTAAAGCTGCAACGAACATGTTGTGAACAAATACATTCAGCAAGGAGCAAGTTACTTGTGGAAAACTCTCAGGGCGGGGGAGTGGTCTCCTGCACAATCGCAGTTTTACATCTGTTTTTAAATCAACAAATAAATCATTGCAAGAAAATTCAAGTTTATTGTTATACTTAGATACTTTGTAGGTTCAGCTTGGGGTAAAATGTGCATTTGAATATTAAAACACTACAAAACTTCAATAAACAAAAACATCTAAACCAACATGTATAAAGTAAAACTTTTGCAAAGCACAGACATTTCATTTGAATCTCCTGCCTCCTCTTAAGCTGCAATGAACATGTTGTTAACAAATACATTCACATCCTCATAACAAATCCAGGTGATTTCATCACACACAATCATTCAAGAAATCAAACCAGAAAATTCTGGAAATATGAGGGGATTGTGTTTGGCCATGAGGACACAGGTTGGAGCTGGATATAATTCTGCTGCTGCTGATGGCCCACAGCACCTCAGGGATTCCCTGTTCTGAGTTCTTTGATCTTTTGGAAAGCGATCCCATTCAGCACGGTGATAGTGCTGCACAGCACAACAGAGGGGATTGTCAATGTGATGTCTGGATTTTCTCTCCAAAAGAGCTCTGTTCTGGTCCCTTCTTCTGATAATACCATGGTCAGGTGTATTTCTGACGGCTGGGTCAGTGGCGATGAGGTTAACTATCTGTTTTGCTCTTGCTGGTTCTTTCACCATCTGTCCCTGACCAAGTCAAACTGTTCGATCGTTTAGGACTGAGCCAGTTCAATGGATAATGCTGCTCCCAGCCAGCTCTTGGTGATGGACATTGAAGCCCAGAGCTAGAATACCTTCTGTACATTTTCCTCAGTGATTGTTCCAGTTACTTTTTGGCCAGATTGAACCTGTACCTATGAGACATCATGGGGTCCCAATTCAATGCCAAGATCCCCAGGGCAACTCATTCCTGCCTCTATACCACTGCACTGTAACCTCTGGTGATGTGTCCTGTTGAATGAGGAGGTTGCTGTCTTGGTCTGAGGATTAACAGGCTATTGGTTGATGACTCCATGGAATGCTCTCCCAATTCTGGCTCAAGCCCTGAGTTATTAGTAAGGAATGTTTCGCTTGTTGACAGGACTGTGTGTGCCAGTGTCATTTCCAGTAGCTGGATTAATGCCAGTGGTCCATCTGATTTAATTCTTTGTTGGTCTTTTCTGCAGTGGGAGGGTTGAGAGATGTCTGACATATTAGCCAGAATAAGATGTGCAGCTCAGGTGCATTGGCCTTGCTAAATTGCCTGTGGTGTTAGGTGCATTAGTCAGGGGTAAACATAGGGTAGGGGAATGGGTCTGGGTGGGTTACTCTTCGGAGGGTCGGTGTTAATTGTTGGGCTGAAAGGCCCATTTCCATGCTGTCGGGAATCTGTAATCTAATCTGATCTAATCTGATCCTTGGCCTGGGCTCACGGATTACACTTTCAGTGGCAGCAACACTACCTTCCCCTTTGATAACTGGTTATTTTTAAAACTACTGGGAGGTAGACATTGGTGTTTATTAATGATCAATGCTTAAATGTGTGTGTTTTTGATTTGTATAATTGGTTTTCGATCATGGAATGGGAATGTGGCGGGAGTGGTTCTTATAGAGCAGTGAGCCTGAAGTCGGTGGTGGGAAAGTTGTTGGAGAGAATCCTGAGGGACAGGGTGTACATGTGTTTGG
>NW_025190339.1:0-3360 GCF_004010195.1 Chiloscyllium plagiosum
TCTACTTCTACATTTGTAAGGAAGCTGAAAACATTGCCGTGTCTCAATCATTCAGCATTCTTTGCTCTTGACTCTCACAAATCATCTGAATGCAAAGCAAAGAAAATAAGTACATTACTTGAAGCCCCATGGCTGGAAGTGGAAGCAATTTCATATTACCCCCTTCCTAAATGCAATGACACATTCCCCATCCTTTGGCCAGAGCATGTACAGGATACAAGTGTCATTTGTAGCACTATAAGGGGAGCTGTGCATGCACAGTCAGTTGTTCATCCAGGAGGCAGTTGGCACCTGTGTGAGAATTAATTATTAGACATGATGACCCAATCATTAGGATGTTTAAAGCATATTTCTGATTCTTAAACAGGCCAAGTAGTGGGATGAGTGAGATAGTTACCTTACAGTGTGCCCTTGATAACTTGGTGAAGAGCATAGTGGCATACTGCTCACAAAAGAATGGCTCACTCTTCAGTTACAGATAGGGCAGTGGACCAAAGCACGGTAAATGGCGGTGGTACACCCAGCCCTGTCAACCCAGCAAAGTCTTCCTCACTAACACCTAGGAATTTCTGCCAAAATCAGGAAAGTGTCCCAAGACTAATTAAGCAACTGGCTGATATAATCATGCTCACTGAATCATACCTTAGAGACAAAGTACCAGATGCTACAATCATCATACCTAGTTATGCTCTGTCTCATTAGAAGGACAAACCCACAAGATGTAATGGCACACTAATGTCCATTTGGGAGGAAGTTGTCTTGGGGATTCTCAACAATGACTTCAGACCTCGGGACATCTTGTTGCATCAGGTTAAATGATACCTCCTGCTTGTAACTATCTCCCACGCTCCTCATCTACTAAATCAGTAATCCTCCAGGCTAAACACTAATTGGGAAGGATACAAAGCATTCTGGGTGAGACACGTAAACATGGGCGGCACAGTGACACAGTGGTTATAGCATTACTGCCTCACAGCACTAGGGTCTTGGGTTTGATTCCAGCCTCGGGCGTCTGTCTGTTTGCACATTTTCCCCGTGTCTGCGTGGGTTTATTCCGGTTGCTCCAGTTTCCTGCCACAGTCCAAAGATGTGCAGGTTAGGTGAATTGGCATGCTAAATTGCCCATAGTGTTAGGTGCATTAGACAGAGGGAAATGCGTCGGGGTGGGTTACTCTTCACAGGGTCAGTGTGGATTTGATAGGCCAAATGGCCTGTTTCCACACTGTAGGGAATCTCATCTAATCATCCATCACCAAGAATATCTTGGTAGTAACACAGCTAGTCATCCTGAAGGAGTAGTTGCAAGACTGGGCCTAATGCAGATCATAATAGAACAGACAAGAGATCACAGAGTGGATCCAAGCGAATCTTTTCGGATTTGGTTAAATTGACTTAAGAGAAGACTTGACAATAGCAATTTGCTTAAATATTAACATTCATTAAATAATAATAGAAGATGGAAAAGGAAGGAAAAAGGACTGTAATATGACCATCTATTAAGTAAAACGGAAAAGATGAAAAGGAAGGAAAAGAAAGCAATGAACCTCACGCCCTCCTGCCCATAGGGAACCCCTCGATCGATGGCTGGTCTGGAGGCTTAGGTATATTCCTGGCACAGTCCACAATCCCGGTCCGAGGTGAAGTCCAAAAACCCAGAACGAAACTCTCTCTCTCATATAGTGTAACAAGCAGCCAGCACAGAAAAGCAGATGCAGAAAACAAGCTGCTTGCAAGCAGAGAAAACAAGTTTTGTTTGTGCCATCTGCGGCACATGCAGGAATGCGCACAGGACTCATTCAAGGTCATGCAGCTGTCGAATACTGTCAACAATTTTAGCCCTTCAGCCCATCCTATACAGCACAGGACATCCTATACAGCACAGGACACCCACCAATCAATCTGTCATAGATGTATCTGTGTATTACAGTTTTGACACGAGTGACCACCACACATTCCCTGTGGAGGTGAAGTCCTGACTCTACATTGAAGTTAACCCTCTATCGTATTGTATGGCACTACCATTGTGTTAAATGGGATACATTTTGAACAGATCTAGGAACTCAAAACTTGGTGCCCATGAAGCACTGCATGCCATTAGCAGTAGCAGAATTGTATTCAACCACAATTCCAACTCTATTAATCACCACCACATCGGGGGATCAATCCTGGTTCAGAGAATAATGCAAGACAGCGTGGAGGGGCACCATCCAGACCTAAAAATGAGGAGTTGATCTAATGAAGCTACAATTTAGGGCTACCACAGGTTAACAGCAGAAGCAGCTTGCAATATAAAGAGATAAGTGGTCCACAACAAACAGATAAGATTGAAGTCCTACCATGGACATTTGTGAATGATAGTGGATAATTCAACAATTACTAGGAGGAGGAGGCTCTACCAACATCACTCTATTCAATAAAAACTGAAAGAACTGATGAAACAGAGTAGCATCAAAAACAGAAATTGCTGGAAAACCTCAGCAGGTCTGGCAGCATCTGCAGAGAGAAATCAGAGTTAACATTTCAAGTTGAGTGATCCTTCCTTAGAACACAGTGGTGTCCTTGGCGAATCATCTTCAGCTACTTCATCAATCACCTACTTTCCATCACAAGGTAGGAAGTTGGGATGATCAGTGATAACCACGCAATGTTTAGTTTCACTTTTCATTCCTCTTATACTGATGCAGTCTGTGTACATGTTCAGCAAGCCCTAAACAGTACAACAAGGGCTTGGGCTGATAAATGGCAAACAACCTTTGCGCCATACAAGTGCCAGGCAATGACCAAGAGATAATCAAACTGTCTCCCCTTGACATTCAATGTCATTACCATTGCTGAACCACCACCCATTATTAACATCTTGGAGGTTACCATTGACCAGAAACTGATCTGGACCAATCATATACATACAGAGGATAAAAAAGAGAGACTGGGAAGTCTGCAGCAAGTAGCTTTCTAAAGCCTCTCCACCTATATATAAGACACAAGTCGGGAGTGTGATGGAATACTCCCCACTTGCCTGGATGAGTGCAAGAAGCTTGGTACCATCAAGGACAATGCAGCCCGCTTGATTGGCATCACCATTTTAAATATTCAATCCTCCTACTGCCAATGGACAATGGCAGCAGTGTGGACCACTGACAATAATCTATATTCTTCTGAATGTTAAATAGGAGAAAGTGAGGACTGCAGAAGCTGGAGATCAGAGTCAGGAGTGTGGTGCTGGAAAAGCACAGCAGATCAGACAGCTTCCGAGGAGCAGGAGAATCAATGTTTCGGGCATATGCCCTTCAAGCCCTCCAAATCCTCTATTTCTTAACCTCATGCTGACCCAACCAGTACCCTTTCACCGACACCCTCATC
>NW_025190340.1:0-3360 GCF_004010195.1 Chiloscyllium plagiosum
GAATGCAGTTTGATTGATTGAATGAATGAATGTTGTTCGTTTCTTTGAATGAATAGCGTTAAACTCGAGACACTGAACTAATGATCTAAGCTCTCTACTCACTGAGTGAATGAATGGAGTTTATGACTCAATGAATGCATGCAATTTGATTCACTGAATGAATGCGGTTTGTTTCAATAAATAAAGGAGTGCAGAACCAAAACATACCCCGGCCACTCAGAATATCCAGTAAGGCTGTCCGCACCTGTGGGTTCTGCACATCTTCCCAGTGTGGAAGAAACCTCTGAGGGTGAGATGGACATGGCAGATGCCATAGCTTTGACGCCATTACCACCTGCGGAAGATGATGATTGTTTTCTGAAATGCAAGAGGTGGCTACGATCCAGCACATGCCATCAGTATCCAAGCCAGAGTCTGAGGAAGCGGACCTCGTGGGAAAATGACTCGCGATGTTGCAGGCAAGAGAATGTGCAATTACTTTCTTACCTATCTATTTCTTGAGACAATGTAGTCAGTGAGAGTGAGCCTCATGGGATGTAGTTTCCCAGGTTGGGGCTGTTAACCTGTTCCACACAGGAGTCCTGACTGGCAGATGTCAGAGGTTCTGCTCACTCAAGCTGTCTCTATGAAGGCTCCGTCAGTCTCATGTACTGTTCACGTGGAAATTCTTAAATTGGATCCCACAGCATCTTACATGGAAGGAGCTCAGCAATAAACAAAGTATTTTATTTTATGGCCGAAACAAAGTAGGCTGTCCTCCAGCTTAAGAACAAGGCTGATGGTAAACAGTATTCCCCCAGAGTCATTGAAGTGCGGGGGCCCAGAACTCCCAGTGCAGCTGCATGCCCTAATCTGCCTTTCCTGAATGGAGGAGATGCATCCCAGGAGACCTCCCAGCTGCCAAAGTCATTAGTATTTTCAAAAAGGGAGCATGTCAGACTCTAGTAACTAGAGGGGAATATCCCTGATATCGACCTTTGGAAAATCCATCACAGAGGGCCTTTTCAATTGTGTCGTCCTTTTGGCTGAGGAACCCCTCCCCCGGAGTCTCAGTGTGGCTTTCAGCCACAGAGGAGCACAATGGACATGATTATCACTCCTGTAGATGGCCCTCTTAGATTTTACAAAGGCCTTTGACACCATCAATTGGGAAGCATTTGTGGAGCATTCTTCTCCGGTTGAGTTCCACCATGAAGATTATCACCATCCTTTGTCTGGTCCACAACAGCATGTAAGTCGTTATAATGATAAATGGCTTCAACATTCATCTATTTTCCCTTTGAACCAGTGTTGAGTAGGTCTGTGTGATCACCTCAACACTTCTGAATGTACCTCGCTGCAGGATCTCGCCGATGACAAGTTGTCCAATTTTGAGCCCTCACAAATCATGAAGCTGGACTGTGAAGCAATCATCAATTCACTACAGTATGCCCTTTGAGCAGCCGTAGCTATGCTGAGTCGATTTACCTTTGTTGACATTTTAAACAAACGGTGAACAAATTTTTGAAGTTAGATAGATATCAGATCTATCGCATCGAGGCTTTGGATGCAAAATTTGCATTGGACCTGTTTTCATGAAGTTGGATATGAGCCATGCGAACGTGCCATTGTGATTCGATGAGAATTCCCATAAATATAATACAGTTAATACCCATAAGGGGTGGAGCCTGTATGCTTGACTGCCTATCTTTTGGATTATCATCAGCTGGTGAAACTTTCCAGTGAATGACGGAGAACATTTTACAAGGTCAACCCCGAGTCGTTATTTGTCTGTATGATGTTCTAATAACTGGGAAGAACATTAAACAGCACTTAACATTTCTCCAAGGCCTTAGAAAGGACAAAAAATTATGTTCCAACACACCCCAGTGACCTCCTTGAGCCTCAGCATTGATAAGAGTGGGCACAAAGATAGTGTGGGCAGCCAAGGGTTCCTCGGCTTCCACATCTGTATCGGATTTTTGGTATTTCCTCGGGCTGGTGAATTATTACAGAAAATTGTATAATGGCATGGCCTGCACCTTAGTAGCTTAGATTTGCTATTCAGAAACGATCAGCATTGCAACTAGTCATGTTGCCGAGTAGTAACATTTTGGGAAATGAAAAAGCAGGTATCATCGTTGAAGATAGTAGCATTGAATAATTCCCAGTGAGATGTGATGCTGACACGTGAAGCTCTTATGTTTAGATCTGAAAATGTCAGACTGTGGATATAACAAGATCCCGTCTTGCAAAACAACAACAGCTGGTGGTGTGAAGCTGGAAGGGTCATCGCAAACAGGATTGAATCCTTTCTGGACCTCCCGAGACCAGATAACCATTGGGGACGGCATACTGAAGTGGGGAACAAGTGTATTTGTCCCAAGCAAAGGTCACTTTCCGATACTGGCTGAGATCTACTAGGTCATCCTGTGATTTCCAAAATGAAGATGTTGAAGCGAAGTTATATGTGGTGGCCAGGGTTGCTTGCCAACACAACCATCTTGACCAACAAGAGCATTAGTTGCTGCCAGCAGTGCGCCATGTTCATGGGATTGGCCAAGCAAAGCCTGGACTCCATCGACATGTAACTGTACCAGTACCTTCATGATATCTATGCTTTTTATTATTGTATGCACCTATTGAAAGTGGATGGATGTGTATGAAGTTCATTTGTCAAATGTGGGGACGGGGATTGTGGGGATGGTTTTCAATCCAGACAAAAGTGAGGTGATGCATTTAGGCAAGACTAAGCCTTGGGAAAAGTTGATGGGCAGAGAGATCTGGAAGTGCAGGACCATTGTAGCCTGAAGATTGCTGCACAGGCAGATAGAGTGGTCAAGAAGGTATATAGTATGCTTGCCTTCATCGGACGGGGTATTGAGTATAAGAGCTGGCAAGTCATGTTAAAATTGTACAAGACATTGGTTCGGCTGCATTTAGAATACTGTGTATAGTACTGGTTGTCACATTACGAAATGGATGTGGATGCTTTGGAGAAGGTTTACAAGGATATTGCCTGGTATGGAAGGTGCTAGCTATGGAGAAAGTTTATTTTCATTAGAAAAAAGGTGATTGAGAGGGGGACCTGATTGAGGTTTACAATATCATGAAGGGTAGATAGAGACAAGCTTTTTCCCAGGATGAAGGATTCAATAGCGGGAGGTCACGCTTTCAAGATGAGTGGTGGAAGGTTTAAGGGGGATACACACAGAGGGTGGTGGGCGTTTGAAATTTGTTGCCAGCAGACGTGGTAGAGGCTGGTAGATTTATTTAAGGTGCGTCTGGATAAATGCATGAATAGGTGGGGAGTAGAGGGATACAGATGCTTAGGAATTGACCAACAGTTTTAGTCAGTACATTTCGATTGGCTCAGGCTTG
>NW_025190341.1:0-1905 GCF_004010195.1 Chiloscyllium plagiosum
TTTATTCTTCTGTGGTTGTTGCAAGTTATAGATATCTTATATTATCATATTACAGGAGCAAATACAAGGGATTATAACAATTCTGAATTCATGTTACCGAGAATTGGATTCATGCTGCGCAATCTGAGTTGTTGCACGAATATATTTATTTATGGAGCAACACAGTCTAATTTCACAGGGCAACTCAAGAGTGCAGTGCAATATCCGTTCAAGTCACTGCTTCGTCTGATAAAGAAACGTGACAACTGACAGCAGCCTGGAAACGTATCCCAGTGTCTTTTGGTCATTACCATCCAATACATCACAAATTCCGAAGTCAATTCATGTCAAAGAACTTTAGAAATCCACGAAAACATGATTGTCAACTTCTCAACACTTATCTAACCCGTCAACACTTATCTAACCCGTCTCTTACCTCTTCTGAAAACTCCATTAACTTCGAAGATACGCATTTCATTTTGGAAATCCATGCTATATCTTTCTAATGAAACTCCCATTTTCCATGTTACTAACAATCCTGCATGATAATTTGTTTACATTTCTAAAGATTGTTAGCCTATCAGGACTGTAATTTTTGGTCTTAAATTTGCAACCTTTATTGACCAAGGCAGTTCCTATATTTCAGACTTCTGGCACTTACCCTACTTCTGTTTAATATCAAAGTTTGTGTCCAACAATCCCTTCAATTTACTTGTTTCTTTTTCCAAACGCATTGAGTGAATCTTACCTGGAGCTATATTTTGTTCAAAATATTGCTAAACCAAAATATAATGAAACTGCGACGTGACTTGCTAACTCTTATACTCAATACCCCGTCCGAAGCAGGAAACCTTGCGTTCTGTCTTACTGACCACTCTACTGACTTTGTTGACACGTTCAGGGAACTGTGGAGGTGAACACGCAGATCCCTCTGTTCATCAATTTTCCGCAGGACTTGTCCATTTACTGTGTCACCTCACATTTGCCCGCATTGAAGTCTATCTGCTATTCCACTGCCCAGTTCTCCAATCTCTACATATTATACTGTGTTATCTGACAGTCCGCTTCCCGATCTGCTACTCTTCTAATAATGGTATCATCTGCAAACTCTCAATTCAGGTAATCTACACATTCCTACAAATCATTTATTTATATCTTAAACAAAAGCAGTTCCAGCACGGATCCCTGTGGAAAGCCAACGGTCACAGTAATCTATTTGAAGAAACTCCTTTCTACTACTACTTTCTGTCTCCTGTTGCCCAGCCATTTCTTCTATCCATCTATCTAGACCAACCTGTAACTCATGCGAATTTAACTTCTCCACCAATGTACCATGGAGATCCTTATGCAACGCCTCACAAAAGCCCATTTATGTGACACTGATATCCGATCCTTCATCAATCACTTTTGTCGCCTCCTTATATTATATTAAGTTTTTGAGATATGACCTTCCCTGCACAAAACCATCTTGCCTCTCACTGATAAAAAACATTTATTTCCAAATGGCAATGTCTCCTCCCCCTCAGTTTCTTCTCCAATAGCTTCCCTAACGTTAGCGGCAGGCTCACAGATCTGTAATTATATGGATTATCTCTGCTAAACTTCTTCAACAAGGGGACCACATTAGCAATTTTCCAGACCTGCGGGACCTCACCTGTGTTCAATGATCCTGCAAAGGCATCTGCTAACGGCCCAGCAATTTCTTTTCTTGCTTCCGTCAGTAACGTGGGATAGATCCTATCGAAACTTATCCACCTTAATGTCTTTTAGAATACCGAACACCTCCACCCTCCTCATGACGACTTGACCTTGATTAATCAAAGATCTATCCCTAACGTCAACAGACGTCATGTCCCTCTCCTCTCTGAATAGCGATTCAAAGTACTCATTCCGAATCTCACCCAATTTCTCTGACTCCACACATCA
>NW_025190341.1:1939-3360 GCF_004010195.1 Chiloscyllium plagiosum
TCAGACAGCATCCAGGGAACAGGAGAATCGACGTTTTGGGCATAAGCCCTTCTTCAGGGAAGAAGCCCTGAAGAAGGGCTTATGCCCGAAACGTCGATTCTCCTGTTCCCTGGATGCTGTCTGATCTGCTGCGCTGTTTCAGAAACACGTCTCCTTACAGTGGCAAATATATTTGCACTGGGAGAAAGATGAGTCAAAATTTAACGGTTCCCCTATTTCTGCTCTGGTCATGTGATCATACCTGTCTTATGAAATATGGTGTCCTGTACATTTAAGAGAATCAAAAGCTCACAGAATTACAGAACAGCATCAAGTGTTCTGAATAATATACAATGTAACATGTGGTCCTGCAGCTTGGGTAGCAGGTTGCCTGGAGACAAAGATAAACTTGAATTAGACCAATAAGGTGAAATTATACCCCCCAAAATACTAATCTCCAATCAAGTTTGAATTGAGTATATTGACAAGCCAATGTCACAATCCGAGGCTTGGGGTTATAATAGTGGGGAAAATAATGAACAGCTGAGGGAGAACTGCCAAAGTCGAACAGATCTAGGCTGCTAGTCAGAAGTCTCTCAAATGTACCTGTCATGAGAAGAAGCTGCAGGAAATAAATAACATCAACATCGACCCTGGAAATGAATTCCACAGAGGAAGATGTAGAGAATTTGACCGCTGGCTGGTATCGAAATTTTGATTTTTCAATAAGTCTTAATCAGGTGTTCATTGGACAAGTATTATAGAAGGGAAAGTAAACGTTATGTTCCAGGAAGGAGCTGTGAATAATTGGTAGTTATTTATTCTCTTCGCAAGTTTTAAGAAGATTTGATGCTCAGATTGAGGTTCTGGATGTCGGGTTGCTCGCTGAGTTGGAAGCCTCATTTTCTGACGTTTCATCACCATACTAGGTAACATCTTCAGTGAGCCGACAGACGAAGCATTGCTTATGATATCTGCTTTCTATTTATATGCTTGGGTTTATTTCAGTTGTGACATCTTTTCTTGTGGTGATGCCATTTCCTACGGTGATGGCATTTCCTGTTCTTTTTCTTAGTGGGTAGTAAATGGGGTCCAAGTCAATGTGTTTGCTGATAGATCATGGTTGCATTGCTATATGTCTCGGAATTTTCGTGCATGTCTCTGTTTGGCTTGTCCGAGGATGAATGTGTTGTCCCATTCCAAGTGATGTCCTTCCTTATCTGTATGTAAGGATACAAATGAAAGAGTGTTATGTTGTTGTGTGGTTAGTTGATGTTCAAAATATTGCTAAACCAAAATATAATAAAACTGCGACGTGACCTGCTAACTCTTATACTCAATACCCCGTCCGAAGCAGGAAACCTTGCGTTCGGTCTTACTGACCACTCGACTGACTTTGTTGACACGTTCAGGGAACTGTGGAGGTGAACACGCAGATCCTC